>NW_027311886.1:462500-527500 GCF_040954645.1 Diabrotica undecimpunctata
TGTGTGTGTGTGTGTGTGTGTGTGTGCGTGCGTGTGTGTGTCAGTGTGTGTGTCCGTTCGGCTCACAGAGATAAGAACTCGGCCGTGGCAAGAAGTTCCTGCCTGTCGTAGGAGGCGAATAATGGGTAGGAGTCGACAGGTTAAGAGTTTATGTGTGTGTATGTGTGTGCGTGTGTGTGTGCGTGTGTGAGTATGTGTGTGTGTAAAGATGCTCTGATCATTTAACAGTTCGAACCGTGGGAGTGTCAATATTTGCGCATCCGCTTCTACAACCTGACGGCGTAGTGGGATTCAAACGGCTATTTAAGGCGTGTGAATAGCGGAATTAGACAGTCTTGTAGCTAGCGCTCTAGGCTCCCTGACTCGCCGGTGTAGTGAACCAGCGAGCCATTCTGGACAGAGATAGTTCCGTATTGAGGATCATACTCTGTTCCTAACCAAGCGGAACCCATCGGTATTGCGTATTGAGCATTACCGTGGATCTGCACAGAACCAACCGGGACAGAGATTTCCGTATTGAGGATCATACTCTGTCCTTAGCCAAGCGGAACCCGTCGGCATTGTGTATTGAACATTGCCGCGGGTCTGCACAGCTAAATATTTTGTTTGCGAGCACATTCGGAGCTTTCGCTGAATTGAAGCGAAAGCGAGTATATTAGTAGTACTAATTAATTTCTTTTCTTTTATAGACGTTTGCCGGGGAATTCATTCATCGCGGGACCCAGACGGAAACGTAGAATTCATTTTGTTTTTGTTTTATTAGTATACAACGTAGAATTCCTTTTTTTAATTTTTATTTATTGTATATACTAAATTAATAGATTTATTTTAATTTCAAACCTGTGTTTTACTGAGTCTGTCGCCCCGAAAGAGCTACCCATCACATGTGTTAGTTCGGCTTGCAGAAATAAGAACACGACCGAGGCAAGAAGGCCCTGCCTATCGTAAGAGGCGACTTATAGGTAGGAGTCGAGAGGTGAAGAGTGTATGTGTGTGTGCGTGTGTGCGTGTGTGTGTGAGTGTGTGAGTATGTGTGTGTGTCCGTTCGGCTTGCAGAGATAAGAACACGGCCGAGGCAAGAAGGCCCTGCCTGTCGTAAGAAACGACTAATAGGTAGGAGTCGAGAGGTGGAGAGTGTGTGAGTGTGCGTGTGCGTGTGAGTGTGTGCGTGTGTGTGTCTGCGTGTGAGCGTGCGTGTGTGTGTGAGTGTGTGAGTATGTGTGTGTCCGTTTGGCTTGCAGAGATAAGAATACGTCCGTGGCAAGAAGTCCCTGAATATCGTAAGAGGCGACTAATGGGTAGGAGTCGAGAGGTTAAGAGTGTATGTGTGTGTGTGTGTGTGTGTGTGTGTGTGTGAGTGTGTGTGTGTCCGTTCGGCCCGCAGAGATAAGAATACGTCCGTGGCAAGAAGGCCCTGCCTGTCTTAAGAGGCGACTAATGGATAGAAGTCGAGAGGTGGAGAGTGTGTGCGTGTGCGTGTGCGTGTGCGTGTGCATGTGTGCTTGTGTGCCTGTGTGCGTGTAAGTGTGTATGTATGTGTGTGTGTGAGTGTGTGTGTGTGCGGTCGGCTCGCAGAGATAGGAACACGGCCGTGGCAGGAAGGCCCTGCCTGTCGTAAGAGGCGACTAATGGGTAGGAGTTGAGAGGTGAAGAGTGTATGTGTGTGTGTGTGCCTGTATGCGTGTGTGTGCGTGTGTGAGTGTGTGTGGATGTGTGTGTGTCCGTTTGGCTTGCAGAGATAAGAATACGGCCGAGGCAAGAAGGATCTGCCTCTTGTAAGGGGCGACTAATAAGTAGGAGTCGGGAGGTGAAGAGTGTATGTGTGTGTGTGCGTGTGTGCGTGTGTGTGTGCGTGTGTGAGTATGTGTGTGTATCAGTTCGGCTTGCAGAAATAAGAACACGACCGAGGCAAAAAGGCCCTGCCTATCGTAAGAGGCGACTAATAGATAGGAGTCCAGAGGTGAAGAGTGTATGTGTGTGTGTGCGTGTGTGCGTGTGTGTGTGCGTGTGTGAGTATGTGTGTGTGTCCGTTCGGCTTGCAGAGATAAGAACACGGCCGAGGCAAGAAGGCCCTGCCTGTCGTAAGAGGTGACTAATAGGTAGGAGTCGAGAGGTGAAGAATGTATGTGTGTGTGTGAGTGTATGAGTGTGTGCGTGTGTGCGTGCGTGTGTGCGTGTGTGTGTGTGAGTGTGTGTGTGTCCGTTCGGCTCGCAGAGATAAGCAAACAGCCGTGGCAAGAAGGCCATGCAAATCTTACCGGGCGACTAATGGGTAGGAGTCGAGAGGTGAAGAGTGGGCGACTAATAAGTAGGGTCGAGAGGTGAAGAGTGTATGTGTGTGTGTGCGTGTGTGCGTGTGTGTGCGTGTGTGAGTATGAATGTGTGTTAGTTCAGCTTGCAGAGATAAGAACACGACCGAGGCAAAAAGGCCCTGCCTAACGTAAGAGGCGACTAATAGGTAGGAGTCGAGAGGTGAGGAGTTTATTTGTGTGTGTGCGTGTGTGCGTGTGTGTGTGCGTGAGTGAGTATGTGTGTGTGTGTCCGTTCGGCTTGCAGAGATAAGAATACGTCCGTGGCAAGAAGGCCCTGCCTGTCTTAAGAGGCAACTAATGGATAGGAGTCGAGAGGTGGAGAGTGTGTGCGTGTGCGTGTGCGTGTGCGTGTGCATGTGTGCGTGTGTGCCTGTGTGCGTGTAAGTGTGTGTGTATGTGTGTGTGTGAGTGTGTGTGTGTGCGGTCGGCTCGCAGAAATAAGAACACGGCCGAGGCAAGAAGGCCCTGCCTGTCGTAAGAGGCGACTAATAGGTAGGAGTCGAGAGGTGAAGAATGTATGTGTGTGTGCGTGTGTGCGTGTTTGTGTGTGTGTGAGTCTATGTGTGTGTGCGTGTGTGCGTGCGTGTGTGTGTGTGTGTTTGTGAGTGTGTGTGTGTGTATGTGTGTGTGTCCCTTCGGCTTGCAGAGATAAGCAAACAGCCGTGGCAAGAAGGCCATGCAAATCGTACCGGGCGACTAATGGGTAGGAGTCGAGAGGTGAAGAGTGGGCGACTAATAAGTAGGAGTCGAGAGGTGAAGAGTGTATGTGTGTGTGTGCGTGTGTGCGTGTGTGTGCGTGTGTGAGTATGAGTGTGTGTTAGTTCGGCTTGCAGAGATAAGAACACGACCGAGGCAAGAAGGCCCTGCCTAACGTAAGAGGCGACTAATAGGTAGGAGTCGAGAGGTGAGGAGTGTATTTTTGTGTGTGCGTGTGTGCGTGTGTGTGTGCGTGTGTGAGTGTGTGTGTATGTGTGTGTGTGTCCCTTCGCTCGCAGAGATAAGAAACCGCGGTGGCAAGAAGGCTATGCCTGTCGTAAGAGGCGACTAATGGATAGGAGTCAAGAGGTGGAGAGTGTGTGCGTGTGCGTGTGTGTGTGAGTGTGTGTGTGTGTATGTGTGTGTGTCCGTTCGGGTTGCAGAGATACGAACACGGCCGTGGCAAGAAGTCCCTGCCTGTCGTAAGAGGAGAATAATGGGTAGGAGTCGAGAGGTAAAGAGTGTATGTGTGTCTGTGCGTGTGTGCGTGCGTGTGTGAGTGTGTGTGTGCGTATGTGTGTGTGTCAGTGTGTGTGTGTCCGATCGGCTCGCAGAGATGAGAACACGGCCGTGGCAAGAATTCCCTGCCTGTCGTAAGAGGAGAATAATGGGTAGGAGTCGAGAGGTAAAGAGTGTATGTGTGTCTGTGCGTGTGTGCGTGCGTGTGTGAGTGTGTGTGTGCGTATGTGTGTGTGTCAGTGTGTGTGTGTCCGATCGGCTTGCAGAGATGAGAACACGGCCGTGGCAAGAAGGCCCTGCCTGTCGTAAGAGGCGACTAATGGGTAGGAGTCGAGAGGTGAAGAATGTATGTGTGTGTGCGTGTGTGCGTGTTTGTGTGTGTGTGAGTGTATTGTGGCGTACAAAACCGAATCTATATAAAAAAATTACAAAATGAATCAAATATAAATCAGACGTACACCCCGAAAGAAAAGTACTATACGGTGACAGTCTGGGAATGGCTCGCGGCTAGACAAAATGGTGGAGATGGTCGTGCGGTCCACAAAACAAAAAAAAATCCGAAGTTATATCAGGGGCGCCAGGTAAATTGGCCCACAGCGTCTCCTACGTTACTATTCAATAAACCACCAACTTACCAATAGGTTTACTACTAAAATACTAAGTAACAGTATACAACCTGAATAAATAAAAAAAAATAAATGAAATTGTCAGATTAGAATTTAGTCAAGTTTAATAAATAGATTCCCAAGATAGTTGAAAATAAATGCATATTACAATATTATTTAACTTTACCATAGGCTTAATAAAAAAATAATATAAAAATGCGGCTTCTACTTGCCTAACAAAAATTCATAAGTTATTTCTATTTAACAGAACAAAATGAAAGGTAAGACGTATAAAAAGTACCGGACGCTAAGGGGTGTGCGGTTCAATACCAACCAAAAAAAAATAATTACCGCAAATAGGACACCAGGTGAGCTCAAGTGCGTGCGCAGAAAATAATATAAAAAAATAAATCTCAAATATATAACCCCCCCTTAGACGCAGTTTACAAAATTAAAATAGGTATGTGTAAATATTTAATTAATAAAATAAACCGCAAATAATCTTTAAAAAAAACTGTTAAAGTATTTGTAAATATGAAAATAAAAACTAACAGCAAATAATATTTAAAAAAAAACTATTGTATCCCGTAAACAAATTAGACGGTGCTTAAATCTTCCGTTGAAAATTAATTATCGATCCATACCTCGAATTTTCATATACTTCACCGCGTGGAATTCCAGTTACAGTTCAGCGTGTCTTCAATCCCAAATCCCATACGATTGTCGCTGTACATAGACTTGTGTGACAATGTTGAAAAGTTAAAAATTACAGCCAGACGGAAAAATACGAAGAAGAAGAAGCAGAAAAAAAAAACAAACAAACCAACCCTGAAGCAAGAAAACAATAATTACCATCTGTGTCTAAAATAATTATTTGGAAATAAATATATTGATTTTAACACTTTGTTTATCTGCCTTTTGGCGATAATGGAGCAATACAAAAAAAAACTTGTCTCCGAACTTGAATGTATGAAAACTGATAAAAATGTGAATAGCTTTTTAGAGATGGGATAAAAAAATAACTACAACTTTTTAATTAATTAAAAACGAAATGTTCTAACACTCACCCTTCTTAGCCAGATTAGGGGTTTGAAATATCCCAAATTGGACCGAAGCGTAGTCGGCTATTTCGACTCGTGATTAAGGCTAATTTCTTGATCTAAATACGACTCCCGGTATTCACGTGTACTGTAGATCCGCTTTTTTTTAGCGAAATTGTGGATATTCCAAAAAACCCTTCCACGAAGGCAGCAAATCCTCTTGAATATCCACACGGTTCGGAGTAGTCCAGATCCCACATGGAACAGCAGCAAAAGCAAAAAACAAAATGCCGTTTTTAATCTAGCCCAACCTTTCAGTAACACCGTCAAACCTAGAATCCCTTTCTTTCCGTCCTCTTTCCGAACACTTGACAACTTGACACACGGAGGTCACCGAATAATACCGAGATTCAAAAATTTCAATTTTATGATCCCAATTCTTCCAAGATAACTCTAGAAAGAACGATCTAAATTAGTTTCTTCACAAAAAAGAGGACGTGTTCCCTTAACTTCAGCACAATTTGCCAGACATTACCCTATTTGAAAATTACTAACTTTATTTTCGCCACCTTGCTTATAATATATTATAGGCAACCGCTCTTACACGTCCTGAATTATTTAAATTTTGATAAAATAGAGGTGGGACTTTCTACTTTAAATTTGGAACGTAACAACACCTTCCTTTCCCAGAGAGAAATTTACGAGGAAAAACTAGACGAAGAAAATTTTCCCTCGCGCTAGCGACGCACTACCTAAACTCCGAGCGAAGTCCACAACACAATCATCATCCACACCGTCTTCACCATGCGCAAGTACTTGGACAACGAAAGACATACCAATCTCAAACCACACGCACAAAGCAACAACTTACTTACAACACTTACTCCACTTCCACACAACAGTCATCTCTCATCGTATGAGATCAAGTAGAATAGTTTCAAATTCCAACGTCAATCTGACAACACTGATTAGGTCGGTTACTGGATGTTGCCCTTATTCGCGACCTCCCAGCTCTGGGGCATCGCTAGTACTTCACTATACCTCGCATAATATGAGTCCATAAGAAACTCTCCACCATTCCACTCTTACTGATACTGCGAGAAACATCTACCGAAACAGTAGTGTAATTCCAATTGTTCATTAAAATAAAAATGAGATAGGTCTTTCAGAATTTAAATCCGTATACAACGAAATTTAGTGAATCATCCAAAACTAAGCTATTATCCAACAAGATTCACTAAAACATAATTATGTGGCTTCGAAAAAATCCCAATTAAATAGAATGGCTTACTAACATCAAAACAAATCCCAACGCCATATCATCGAAGACAACATATTTCTGACCAAAGCTAAGTGACATTCAATTCCATAAATCAAAAGAAATTAGGGCTACCGCAACCCTACGACTTCGTATTGGCTACCTAACACAAAAAAAAAAACGAATCGGTTGACCATCCAAATACATCCTAAGAACCGATCATAGCCAACACTCAGTCATCCTTCACGGACAAAACAAAAAAAAATAAATACAACCAATTTCAGAAGACTAACTAAATTTACTTAGACTAGACAAAACTTTTGCTAGTCCGTTCTACTCCGACCTAAATCCTATCGGGATCACCAGTCGGGTTACTAATCCTTAAATCCTTAATATTCCAAATACCTTGATCCTTGCCATTTTCATCCTCTAAACTATATGTCCAGGGGGAAACTTTCTTCTTCACGAAGTAGGGTCCTATCCATCTAGGAGCTAACTTTTTCGTGAAATATTTAGCGGCATCTGACAACACAAAATTTCTCCGCCATACTGACTGATGGGGCTGAAATTCCTCTGGACGTCTCCGTAGATTATAGGTCTTCTCACACTTAGCCGAAGCTTTATCTAAACGTTTTCTAACATCAACAAATAATTCCTGGAGTCCACGCGATCGATTATATCCCATTTTAGCTACTTCGTCCTCTGGGTCTCCGAGTTTGTCCTTTCGGGAAAAATCTCGTCCATCCACTACCATCTTCCGACCGAAATTTATGAAGTAGGGATCTTGACCAGTCGACTCGTGGTATGCAGTGCGCGTAGCACATGCTAGTTTGGCCAAATTTTCATCCCACTTCCTATGGTTGTCAGCTATATAAGTTGCCATCATTGTTTTAAGGGTTCGGTTATAGCGTTCAGATGGATTGCACTGTGGATGATACAACGCATTATAACGAACTGAGACACCATAGGTTTCCATCATTTTCTTGAAAATACCCGAAGTATACTGGACACCATTATCACATAGTAACAGACGTGGAACTCCAAATACGAGAAAAACTTCTTCTTCTATTTTCTTAACGACATGCACGGCTTTTGAGGATCGCAACGGAAATACCAAAGAAAATTTACTAAACACATCCATTACCACTAAGATAAACTTATAGCCTTGAGTTGATCTTGGGAAAGGTCCCATAAGATCGGTTGCTACTATCTCCCAAGGTTGAGTAGCTTTAGGTTGAGGAGTCATAAAGCCTTTGGGCTTACCTTGTTCCACCTTATGCATGGCATACAGTGAGCAACGTCCAACGTAACGAGACACATCACTCCGCAGTTTCGGCCAAAAATACTTCTCGTTAATACGCTTATAAGTTTTCAGGATCCCCATATGACCTGCTAAAGGACTATCATGACACAACTTCAGCACTTCCAATCGTTGACCCTTAGGAACGACTTCCTTCCAATTGTCCACTTCCTCGACCAAAAATCCATGACTGGGACGGATGTATTTATAAAGTTTGCCACCAGACATTCTCCACTGAGGATACTTCAAGGGATTAGACTCGATTTTTCTACAAAGTTTATCATACCAACTATCACCACTAGGAAGCGGTACAACCTCTTCAACCATATCAAGCACGGGAACTGACCGAGATAACAAATCGGGGACAACATGTTCTTTTCCTTTCCGATGCACAATCTTAAAGTCATATTGTTGCAATCTTACCGCCCATCGAGCTAATCTTCCAGTAGGATCCTTCAAATTTTGAAGCCATACGAGAAATGCGTGATCAGTCACGACCGTAAACGGAACACCCTCCAAATAAGGACGCAGTTTTTCGACTGCCCATAACACAGCTAAACATTCCCGTTCCGTCGTGGAAAAATACCTTTCTTGACGCGTTAGTGATCTGCTCAGGAAACTAATTACTTCGTCACCATCCGGGCCTGGCTGCAATAACACGGCGCCCACTCCATATCCTGAGGCATCACATTGGACAACAAAAGGCAAATTGTAGTCAGGACAATTAAGTATCGGAGCAGAAACTAGACATTCTTTTATTTTCTGAAAAGATTCTTCACAACTCGGGGTCCAATTGAATTTTCTTCCTTTCTTCAATATCGCTGTAATTGGAGCTAGTAGTGTCGCAAAGGAAGGAATAAATCTTCGATACCAGGAAAATGTGCCTATGATGCTACGAACTTCCTTGACGGATGTGGGTGTTGGGATACGTAGCATAGCCTTGACCTTATCACCATCAACATGTAGTCCATTCCTATCAACCACATGACCCAAATACTTTAGTTCCGGTCTACAAAATTGACATGTATCCCAGCTAACGGTTAACTTAGCTTCTCTCAAGCGTCTAAAGACTTCCTCTAAGATCCTTACATGTTCTTCAATAGACTTTGTCACGATGACCACGTCATCCAAGTAAGTAAAAACATAGGGTTCCAACTCCGGACCGAGGACACGATCTATCAACCTCTGCCATGTAGCCGGGGCATTATGTAATCCAAAAGGCATTCTGCAAAACTGAAAAAGACCTTGACCAGGAACCGTAAAAGCAGTATAAGGCCTGGAAGCCTTAGCAACAGGTACCTGCCAATACGCCGACTTAATGTCTATGGTGGAAAGATAATGCGCGTTCTTCAATTTATTTAAAATATTAGAGATGTACGGTAATGGGTAGCCATCCCTCTCTGTTACGGCATTAAGCTTTCGATAGTCTACGCAGAACCTCCATTTTGGTTCTTCACCTTCTGGAACCTTTTTCTTCACCAAGAGAATCGGGGACGACCAAGCACTATTCGATCGCTCCACTACACCTTTCGCCAACATATCTTCTAGCTCTTTATCAATATGGCTTTGGATTACTGGGGATACAGGATGGTAACGTTGTTTTATGGGTGCAGATTTACAAACAATCACATGCTCAGTGACATCAGTACAACCAAGAGAAGTGCCCATTAGTTCACGACTTCTATTAATAACTTCCTCCAATTGCGACTTCTCTGCATCGGTCAAAATAGTTTGACCTCGGAGATGATTCACTGAACCTACCATTGCTGGAGCGTCCGAAAAATACCATTCGTTATGCCTCAAATCTGGAACGATACCCATAACACGCCAAAAATCAGATCCTAAAATCAGAATGTGCGGTACGTCCAAAATAACTAATACTGGCAAGACACGCAAGCGATCCCTAACCATGAAAGGTACTAAACATTCCCCCAACGATTCACACATCTGACCATTCGCCACTCTACAAACGGTCTTCTTCGAAGTATACAACTCTAAACCCAAGTTTTGTAAAAATTTCCAACCAGTTCTTCCTACAATGGTCTTTGAAGCACCAGAATCCAATAATCCCAAAATTTCCTTTCCTAAGACTTTAACTTTTAAATATGGACGTTCATCTCCTTCGGAATGATGTAAAATAAAGTCTAAAATAGGACGTAGGTTGGTCGAGTCAACGTCGGCAACACCTCTTCGACCAGTTAGGTGCGCTTCCTTCCGTTTCCCGAATTACACGAAGGACAAGTTCTGACTGTAAACCCTTCTTTCTTACACTTAAAACAGTGAACAGCCTCCTTCTTCATTAGACACCCTACTGCCTTATGGCCTGACTTATTACAACGATAACAGATTAAAGTCCTAAACTTTCCTCTAGCCGACTCCGATTCGGATGAAGCAACAGGACCCTCACTAACACTACTAAAACTTTCAGCATCCACACTGATATAAGCTAGGTCCTTTTCCAAAGTATTCATTTTCCTACTATTCGGTTCAACATAGTTCCTAATACAATCACGTCTTTCCTCCATACTGCGACATAGAACACGAAGTTCCTCCAAGGTACCTGGCAAAGGATCACGTAATCTATCTTGATAGAACGGATGCAAATTCCTAATAACTATAGACAATTTAACTTCCTCTGGAACATGACAACGCAAGCGATTAAAGTAACTATTCATTATTGCCAAGTAAACTCCAATAGTCTCAGACGAATGCTGAGTTCTCCTCCGAAGCTCTTCAAAAAGCGCTTCCCCATGGTAAGCTGACAGGTACTCCCTACGAAACTCTTCAACTAATTCAGCCCAACTCCCTACACGTAGACGAACATCTTTATAAAACTGATAGGCTTTATCCGAAAATAAATCTATACCTGATTCCAAAAGTATACTATCTGGTACATGACGAGCGAGACTCAATTCATTCACCATCTCAAAAAATGCAGAAATAGACATACCCCTAGCAGAACCTGAAAACTTTTCTATTCCCCATTTATGGGGAAGTATCATCCCAGAAGAAAAACTAGAGACAGACCCTGAAAGAACATTATTACCAGCTTGTGACATTGCTCCAGGAGAAGAAGCATGAACTTGTCCTACCCCTGCCTGAAAAGACTGATTTAAAACCGAAATCACATCGAGCGCTACTGGTACCGAACCAGATCCGATTGGATGCTGCTTATCATATAAATCCTGTGACAACTTCAAGAAGCATCTCAGCAAGAAAGTCTGACTTAACAACCTGGGCTGCGTCTGCATCATCACCTGTTGGCAATACCATAAGATCAATTCTCCCCAAGACATGGTTAATCTGTGTCCGCAATCTCAAGGACTCAGCACAAGTAGGAGTTCCGGCAAACTTTCCAACAGCCGTATTCAGCTCCGCAAGTTTAGTCTCGATTGCAGTTTTATCCTGTGAAAAGGTGAATGGGTGCTCAGGATATCTAAAGCTTTCATTTGCTGCCTCACGACTAAGTGCATCAGACAGACTAGACCTCATAGACTCAACAGTGCCAGTAGACACTCCACGAATTTTGAGTTCATATTCCAGTTCCTCTTTCCTTAAGTAGTTGGGTACAAGTTTTCGCACCATCTTGCCAAAGTTCAAAATTTAAAAAGAATGTATCAACCGAAAGGAGCAAATATTCAAACAAAATCAAGATATAAGTAAAAATATTAACACACAGGTACAGTTTACTTTATTAATGGGAGCAAACCAAAAGCAAAATAAAAGTAATAGTCGCTTTATTCAATCTATAAAATTTCACAAAAGATTTTCAAAATTTCATTGTTTCAGAACAAATTACAACTCACAACATAATCTCAAAAAAAGATTTTACATTCCCTAACATAAGTAAGTTAAACCACAATGTAGAATTTCGAAGTCCAACTTCTCAAAAAAATAAATTTGAACTTCAACTGAAATAGAAATATTTCAAAGTCCTAATATATCCATAATTCTTCTAAGTTCCACAACACCACTTCAAAGTATCTTCTTTTAAGTTCCATTTTTGGCTTCTTCCAACTTCACGTCACACAAAAAAAAACTAGTAAGCACTTCTTGGCATACACTTCCACTAAACACGAAGTTCTAAGACTACTACTAAGTGCAAAACCAGTGGTAAAGTAAATAAATCAAAGTTAGTCAATTAAAGCCCAAACACGTTAGGTTAACTAATTAAAAGGAATCTACACAAGGGGTTGACAAAAAAAGGTTAATTAATTAAGGGCCCCACGTTGGGCGTCAAAATATGTGGCGTACAAAACCGAATCTATATAAAAAAATTACAAAATGTACCAAATATAAATCAGACGTACACCCCGAAAGAAAAGTACTATACGGTGACAGTCTGGGAATGGCTCGCGGCTAGACAAAACAGTGGAGATGGTCGTGCGGTCCACAAAACAAAAAAAAATCCAAAATTATATCAGGGGCGCTAGGTAAATTGGCCCACAGCCTTCCCTACGTTACTATTCAATAAACCACCAACTTACCAATAGGTTTACTACTAAAATACTAAGTAACAGTATACAACCTGAATAAATAAAAAAAAATAAATGAAATTGTCAGATTAGAATTTAGTCAATTTTAATAAATAGATTCCCAAGATAGTTGAAAATAAATACATATTACAATATTATTTAACTTTACCATAGGCTTAATAAAAAAATAATATAAAAATGCGGCTTCTACTTGCCTAACAAAAATTCATAAGTTATTTCTATTTAACAGAACAAAATGAAAGGTAAGACGTATAAAAAGTACCGGACGCTAAGGGGTGTGCGGTTCAATACCAACCAAAAAAAAATAATTACCGCAAATAGGACACCACGTGAGCTCAAGTGCGTGCGCAGAAAATAATATAAAAAAATAAATCTCAAATATATAACCCCCCCTTAGACGCAGTTTACAAAATTAAAATAGGTATGTGTAAATATTTAATTAATAAAATAAACCGCAAATAATCTTTAAAAAAAAACTGTTAAAGTATTTGTAAATATGAAAATAAAAACTAACAGCAAATAATATTTAAAAAAAAACTATTGTATCCCGTAAACAAATTAGACGGTGCTTAAATCTTCCGTTAAAAATTAATTATCGATCCATACCTCGAATTTTAATATACTTCACCGCGTGGAATTCCAGTTATAGTATGTGTGTGTGCGTGTGTACGTGCGTGTTTGCGTGTGTGTGTGTGAGTGTGTGTGTGTATGTGTGTGTGTGTCCCTTCGCTCGCAGAGATGAGAAAACAGCGGTGGCCTGTCGTAAGAGGCGACTAATGGATAGGAGTCGAGAGGTGGAGAGTGTGTGCGTGTGCGTGTGTGTGTGTGTGTGCGTGTGTGTGTCCGTTCGGCCTGCAGAGATAAGAACACGGCCGTGGCCAGAAGTCCCTGCCTATCGTAAGAGGAGAATAATGGGTAGAAGTCGAGAGGTGAAGAGTGTATGTGTGTGTGTGCGTTTGTTCGTGCCTGTGTGAGTGTGTGTGTGTATGTGTGTGTGTCAGTGTGTGTGTTTCCGGTCAGCTCGCAGATATGAGAACACGGCCGTGGCAAGAAGGCCCTGCCTGTCGTACGGGACGACTAATGGGTAGGAGTCGAGAGGTGAAGAGTGTATGTGTGTGTGTGCGTGTGTGGGTGTGTGTGCGTGTGTAAGTGTGTGTGTATGTGTGTGTGTGTGTCTGTTTGGCTTGCAGAGATAAGAATACGGCCCAGGCAAGAAGACCCTGCCTCTTGTAAGGGGCGACTAATAAGTAGGAGTCGAGAGGTGAAGAGTGTATGTGTGTGTGCCTGTGTGCGTGTGTTTGTGTGTGTGTGTGTGTGTGTGTGTCCGTTCGGCTTGCAGAGATAAGAACACGGCCAAGGCAAGAAGGCCCTGCCTGTCGTAAGAGGCGACTAATAGATAGGAGTCGAGAGGTGAAGAATGTATGTGTGTGTGCGTGTGTGCGTGCGTGTGTGCGTGTGCGTGTGCGTGTGTGCGTGCGTGTGTGCGTGTGTGTGTGTTTGTGAGTGTGTGTGTGTGTGTGTATGTGTGTGAGTGTGTGTGTGTATGTATGTGTGTGTCCGTTCGGCTCGCAGAGATTAGAATACGGCCGAGGCAATAAGTCCATGCCTGTCGTAAGAGGCGACTAATGAATAGGAGTCGAGAGGTGAAGAGTGTATGTGTGTGTGTGTGTGCGTGTGTTTGTGCGTGTGTGAGTGTGTGTGTATATGTGTGTGTGTCCGTTTGGCTTGCAGAGATAAGAATACGGCCGAGGCAAGAAGGCCCTGCCTGTCGTAAGAGAAGAATAATGGGTAGGAGTCGAGAGGTGAAGAGTGTATGTATGTCTGTGCATGTGTGCGTGCGTGTGTGAGTGTGTGTGTGTATGTGTGTGTCAGTGTGTGTGTGTCCGGTCGGCTCACAGAGATGAGAACACGGCCGTGGCAAGAAGGCCCTGCCTGTCCTAAGAGGCGACTAATGGTTAGGAGTCGAGAGGTGAAGACTGTATGTGTGTGTGTGTGCGTGTGTGCGTGTGTGTGCGTGTGTAAGTGTGTGTGTGTGTATGTGTGTGTGTCTGTTTGGCTTGCAGAGATAAGAATACGGCCGAGGCAAGAAGGCCATGCTTGCTGTAAGGAGCGACTAATGGGTAGGAGTCGAGAGATGAAGAGTGTACGTGTGTGTGTGTGCGTGTGTTTGTTTGTGTGTACGTGTGTATGTGTTTGTGCGTGTGTAAGTGTGTGTGTGTGTGGGTGTGTGTCCGTTCGACTTGCATGGATAAGAATACGGCCGTGGCAAGAAGGCCATGCTTGCTGTAAGGAGCGACTAATTGGTAGGAGTCGAGAGATATAGAGTGTATACGTGTGTGTGTTTGTTCCTTTGTGTGTGCGTGTGTAAGTGTGTGTGTGTGTGTGTATGTATGTGTGTGTCCGTTCGGCTCACAGAGAAAAGAACTCGGCCGTGGCAAGAAGTTCCTGCCTGTCGTAAGATGCGACTAATGGGTAGGAGTCGAGAGGTGAAGGGTGTATGTGTGTGTGCGTGTGTGTGTGTGTGCGTGTGTGAGTAGGTGTGTGTCCGTTCGGCTCGCAGAGATTAGAATACGGCCGAGGCAATAAGTCCATGCCTGTCGTAAGAGGCGACTAATGGGTATGAGTCGAGAGGTGAAGAGTGTATGTGTGTGTGTGTGTGCGCGTGTGTTTGTGCGTGTGTGAGTGTGTGTGTATATGTGTGTGTGTCCGTTTGGCTTACAGAGATAAGAATACGGCCGAGGCAAGAAGGCCCTGCCTGTCGTAAGAGAAGAATAATGGGTAGGAGTCGAGAAGTGAAGAGTGTATGTATGTCTGTGCGTGTGTGCGTGCGTGTGTGAGTGTGTGTGTGTGTGTGTGTATGTGTGTGTCAGTGTGTGTGTGTCCGGTCGGCTCACAGAGATGGGAACACGGCCGTGGCAAGTCGTAAGAGGTGACTAATGGGTAGGAGTCGAGAGGTGAAGAGTGTATGTGTGTGTGTGTGTGTGCGTGTGTGCGTATGTGTGCGTGTGTAAGTGTGTGTGTATGTGTGTGTGTCTGTATGGCTTGCAGAGATAAGAATACTGCCGAGGCAAGAAGGCCATGCTTGCTGTAAGGAGCGACTAATGGATAGGAGTCGAGAGATGAAGAGTGTACTTGTGTGTGCGTGTGTTCGTTTGTGTGTACGTGTGTATGTGTTTGTGCGTGTGTAAGTGTATGTGTGTATGGGTGTGTGTGTCCGTTCGGCTTGCATAGATAAGAATACGGCCGTGGCAAGAAGGCCATGCTTGCTGTAAGGAGCGACTAATTGGTAGGAGTCGAGAGATAAAAAATGTGTATGTGTGTGTGTGTTTGTTCCTTTGTGTGTGCGTGTGTAAGTGTGTGTGTATGTATGTGTGTGTCCGTTCGGCTCACAGAGATAAGAACTCGGCCGTGGCAAGAAGTTCCTGCCTGTCGTAAGATGCGACTAATGGGTAGGAGTCGAGAGGTAAAGAGTGTATGTGTGTGCGTGTGCGTGTGCGTGTGTGCGTGTGTGTCTGCGTGTGAGCGTGCGTGTGTGTGTGAGTGTGTGTGTATGTCCGTTCGGCTCGCAGAGATAAGAACATGGCTGTAGCAAGAAGGCCCTGCCTCTTGTAAGGGGCGACTAATAGGTAGGAGTCGAGAGGTGAAGAGTGTATGTGTGTGTGCGTGTGTGCGTGTGTGTGCGCGTGTGTGAGTATGTGTGTGTGTCCGTTCGGCTTGCAGAGGGAAGAATACGTCCGTGGCAAGAAGTCCCTGAATGTCGTAAGAGGCGACTAATGGGTAGGAGTCGAGAGGTTAAGAGTGTATGTGTGTGCGTGTGTGTGTGCGTGTGTGAGTATGTGTGTGTGTCCTTTCGGCTTGCAGAGATAAGAACACGGCCGAGGCAAGAAGGACCTGCCTGTCCTAAGAGGCGACTAATAGGTAGGAGTCGAGAGGTGGAGAGTGTGTGCGTGTGCGTGTGCGTGTGCGTGTGTGCGTCTGTGTGTCTGCGTGTGAGCGTGCGTGTGTGTGTGAGTGTGTGTGTATGTCCGTTCGGCTCGCAGAGATAAGAACATGGCTGTAGCAAGAAGGCCCTGCCTGTTGTAAGGGGCGACTAATGGGTAGGAGTCGAGAGGTAAAGAGTGTATGTGTGTGTGCGTGTGTGCGTGTGTGTGCGCGTGTGTGAGTATGTGTGTGTGTCCGTTCGGCTTGCAGAGATAAGCATACGTCCGTGGCAAGAAGTCCCTGAATGTCGTAAGAGGCGACTAATGGATAGGAGTCGAGAGGTGGAGAGTGTGTGCGTGTGCGTGTGTGCGTGTGTGCCTGTGTGCGTGTAAGTGTGTGTGTGTGCGGTCGGCTCGCAGAGATAAGAACACGGCCGTGGCAAGAAGGCCCTGCCTGTCGTAAGAGGCGACTAATGGGTAGGAGTCGAGAGGTGAAGAATGTATGTGTGTGTGTGTGTGTGTGTGTGTGCCTGTGTGCGTGTGTGTGCGTGTGTAAGTGTTTGTGTATGTGTGTATGTCCGTTTGGCTTGCAGAGATAAGAATACGGCCGAGGCAAGAAGGCCCTGCCTATCGTAAGAGGCGACTAATTGGTAGGAGTCGAGAGGTGAAGAGTGTACATGTGTGTGCGTGTGTGCGTGTGTGTGTGCGTGTGTAAGTATGTGTGTGTGTCGGTTCGGCTTGCAGAGATAAGAGCACGGCCGAGACAAGAAGGCCCTGCCTGTCGTAAGAGGCGACTAATAGGTAGGAGTCGAGAGGTATAGAGTGTGTGCGTGTGCGTGTGCGTGTGTGCGTGTGTGTGTCTTCGTGTGAGCGTGCGTGTGTGTGTGTGTGTATGTCCGTTCGGCTCGCAGAGATAAGAACATGGCTGTGGCAAGAAGACCCTACCTGTTGTAAGGGGCGACTAATAGGTAGAAGTCGAGAGGTGAAGAGTGTATGTGTGTATGCGTGTGTGCGTGTGTGTGTGCGTGTGTAAGTATGTGTGTGTGTCCGTTCGGCTTGCAGAGATAAGAACACGGCCGAGGCAAGAAGGACCTGCCTGTCGTAAGAGGCGACTAATAGGTAGGAGTCTAGAGGTGGAGAGTGTGTGCGTGTGCGAGTGCGTGTGCGTGTGTGCGTGTGTGTGTCTGCGTGTGAGCGTGCGTGTGTGTGTGTATGTCCGTTCGGCTCGCAGAGATAAGAATACGTCCGTGGCAAGAAGTCCCTGAATGTCGTAAGAGGCGACTAATGGGTAGGAGTCGAGAGGTTAAGAGTGTATGTGTGTGTGTGTGAGTGTGTGTGTGTCCGTTCGGCCTGCAGAGATAAGAATACGTCCGGGGCAAGAAGGCCCTGCCTGTCTTAAGAGGCGACTAATGGATAGGAGTCGAGAGGTGGAGAGTGTGTGCGTGTGCGTGTACGTGTGCGTTTGCGTGTGCGTGTGTGCGTGTGTGCCTGTGTGCGTGTAAGTGTGTGTGTATGTGTGTGTGAGTGTGTGTGTGTGCGGTCGGCTCGCAGAGATAAGAACACGGCCGTGGCAAGAAGGCCCTGCCTGTCGTAAGAGGCGACTAATGGGTAGGAGTCGAGAGGTGTAGAGTGTATGTGTGTGTGTGTGCCTGTGTGCGTGTGTGTGCGTGTGTGAGTGTGTGTGTATGTGTGTGTGTCCGTTTGGCTGCAGAGATAAGAATACGGCCGAGGCAAGAAGGATCTGCCTCTTGTAAGGGGCGACTAATAAGTAGGAGTCGGGAGGTGATGAGTGTATGTGTGTGTGTGTGTGCGTGTGTGTGTGCGTGTGTGAGTATGTGTGTGTGTTAGTTCGGCTTGCAGAGATAAGAACACGACCGAGGCAAGAAGGCCCTGCCTATCGTAAGAGGCGACTAATAGGTAGGAGTCGAGAGGTATAGAGTGTGTGCGTGTGCGTGTGCGTGTGCGTGTGTGCGTGTGTGTGTCTGCGTGTGAGCGTGCGTGTGTGTGTGAGTGTGTGTGTATTTCCGTTCGGCTCGCAGAGATAAGAATACGTCCGTGGCAAGAAGTCCCTGAATGTCGTAAGAGGCGACTAATGGGTAGGAGTCGAGAGGGTAAGAGTGTATGTGTGTGTGTGTGAGTGTGTGTGTGTCCGTTCGGCCTGCAGAGATAAGAATACGTCCGTGGCAAGAAGGCCCTGCCTGTCTTAAGAGGCGACTAATGGATAGGAGTCGAGAGGTGGAGAGTGTGGGCGTGTGCGTGTGCGTGTGCGTTTGCGTGTGCGTGTATGCGTGTGTGCCTGTATGCGTGTAAGTGTGTGTGTATGTGTGTGTGTGAGTGTGTGTGTGTGCAGTCGGCTCGCAGAGATAAGAACACGGCCGTGGCAAGAAGGCCCTGCCTGTCGTAAGAGAAGAATAATGGGTAGGAGTCGAGAGGTGAAGAGTGTATGTATGTCTGTGCGTGTGTGCGTGCGTGAGTGAGTGTGTGTGTGTATGTGTGTGTCAGTGTGTGTGTGTCCGGTCGGCTCACAGAGATGAGAACACGGCCGTGGCAAGAAGGCCCTGCCTGTCCTAAGAGGCGACTAATGGTTAGGAGTCGAGAGGTGAAGAGTGTATGTGTGTGTGTGTGCGTGTGTGCGTGTGTGTGCGTGTGTAAGTGTGTGTGTGTATGTGTGTGTGTCTGTTTGGCTTGCACAGATAAGAATACGGCCGAGGCAAGAAGGCCATGCTTGCTGTAAGGAGCGACTAATGGGTAGGAGTCGAGAGATGAAGAGTGTACGTGTGTGTGTGTGCGTGTGTTCGTTTGTGTGTACGTGTGTATGTGTTTGTGCGTGTGTAAGTGTGTGTGTGTATGGGTGTGTGTGTCCGTTCGACTTGCATAGATAAGAATACGGCCGTGGCAAGAAGGCCATGCTTGCTGTAAGGAGCGACTAATTGGTAGGAGTCGAGAGATATAGAGTGTATGTGTGTATGTTTGTTCCTTTGTGTGTGCATGTGTGTGTCCGTTCGGCTCACAGAGAAAAGAACTCGGCCGTGGCAAGAAGTTCCTGCCTGTCGTAAGATGCGACTAATGGGTAGGAGTCGAGAGGTGAAGGGTGTATGTGTGTGTGCGTGTGTGTGTGTGCGTGTGTGAGTAGGTGTGTGTCCGTTCGGCTCGCAGAGATTAGAATACGGCCGAGGCAATAAGTCCATGCCTGTCGTAAGAGGCGACTATTGGGTATGAGTCGAGAGGTGAAGAGTGTATGTGTGTGTGTGTGTGTGTGTGTGTGCGCGTGTGTTTGTGCGTGTGTGAGTGTGTGTGTATATGTGTGTGTGTCCGTTTGGCTTGCAGAGATAAGAATACGGCCGAGGCAAGAAGGCCCTGCCTGTCGTAAGAGAAGAATAATGGGTAGGAGTCGAGAAGTGAAGAGTGTATGTATGTCTGTGCGTGTGTGCGTGCGTGTGTGAGTGTGTGTGTGTGTGTATGTGTGTGTCAGTGTGTGTGTGTCCGGTCGGCTCACAGAGATGAGAACACGGCCGTGGCAAGAAGGCCCTGCCTGTCGTAAGAGGCGACTAATGGTTAGGAGTCGAGAGGTGAAGAGTGTATGTGTGTGTGTGTGCGTGTGTGCGTGTGTGTGCGTGTGTAAGTGTGTGTGTGTATGTGTGTGTGTCTGTTTGGCTTGCAGAGATAAGAATACGGCCGAGGCAAGAAGGCCATGCTTGCTGTAAGGAGCGACTAATGGGTAGGAGTCGAGAGATGAAGAGTGTACGTGTGTGTGTGTGCGTGTGTTCGTTTGTGTGTACGTGTGTATGTGTTTGTGCGTGTGTAAGTGTGTGTGTATGGGTGTGTGTGTCCGTTCGACTTGCATAGATAAGAATACGGCCGTGGCAAGAAGGCCATGCTTGCTGTAAGGAGCGACTAATTGGTAGGAGTCGAGAGATATAGAGTGTATGTGTGTGTGTGTTTGTTCCTTTGTGTGTGCATGTGTAAGTGTGTGTGTGTGTGTATGTATGTGTGTGTCCGTTCGGCTCACAGAGAAAAGAACTCGGCCGTGGCAAGAAGTTCCTGCCTGTCGTAAGATGCGACTAATGGGTAGGAGTCGAGAGGTGAAGGGTGTATGTGTGTGTGCGTGTGTGTGTGTGTGCGTGTGTGAGTAGGTGTGTGTCCGTTCGGCTCGCAGAGATTAGAATACGGCCGAGGCAATAAGTCCATGCCTGTCGTAAGAGGCGACTAATGGGTAGGAGTCGAGAGGTGAAGAGTGTATTTGTGTGTGTGTGTGTGTGCGTGTGTGCGTGTGTGTGTGAGTGTGTGTGTATATGTGTGTGTGTCCGTTTGGCTTGCAGAGATAAGAATACGGCCGAGGCAAGAAGGCCCTGCCTGTCGTAAGAGAAGAATAATGGGTAGGAGTCGAGAAGTGAAGAGTGTATGTATGTCTGTGCGTGTGTGCGTGCGTGTGTGAGTGTTGTGTGTGTATGTGTGTGTCAGTGTGTGTGTGTGTCCGGTCGGCTCACAGAGATGAGAACACGGCCGTGGCAAGAAGGCCCTGCCTGTCGTAAGAGGCGACTAATGGGTAGGAGTCGAGAGGTGAAGAGTGTATGTGTGTGTGTGTGTGCGTGTGTGCGTATGTGTGCGTGTGTAAGTGTGTGTGTATGTGTGTGTGTCTGTATGGCTTGCAGAGATAAGAATACTGCCGAGGCAAGAAGGCCATGCTTGTTGTAAGGAGCGACTAATGGATAGGAGTCGAGAGATGAAGAGTGTACTTGTATGTGTGCGTGTGTTCGTTTGTGTGTACGTGTGTATGTGTTTGTGCGTGTGTAAGTGTGTGTGTATGGGTGTGTGTGTCCGTTCGGCTTGCATAGATAAGAATACGGCCGTGGCAAGAAGGCCATGCTTGCTGTAAGGAGCGACTAATTGGTAGGAGTCGAGAGATAAAAAATGTGTATGTGTGTGTGTGTTTGTTCCTTTGTGTGTGCGTGTGTAAGTGTCTGTGTATGTATGTGTGTGTCCGTTCGGCTCACAGAGATAAGAACTCGGCCGTGGCAAGAAGTTCCTGCCTGTCGTAAGATGCGACTAATGGGTAGGAGTCGAGAGGTGAAGAGTGTATGTGTGTGCGTGTGCGTGTGCGTGTGTGCGTGTGTGTCTGCGTGTGAGCGTGCGTGTGTGTGTGAGTGTGTGTGTATGTCCGTTCGGCTCGCAGAGATAAGAACATGGTTGTAGCAAGAAGGCCCTGCCTCTTGTAAGGGGCGACTAATAGGTAGGAGTCGAGAGGTGAAGAGTGTATGTGTGTGTGCGTGTGTGCGTGTGTGTGCGCGTGTGTGAGTATGTGTGTGTGTCCGTTCGGCTTGCAGAGGGAAGAATACGTCCGTGGCAAGAAGTCCCTGAATGTCGTAAGAGGCGACTAATGGGTAGGAGTCGAGAGGTTAAGAGTGTATGTGTGTGCGTGTGTGTGTGCGTGTGTGAGTATGTGTGTGTGTCCGTTCGGCTTGCAGAGATAAGAACACGGCCGAGGCAAGAAGGCCCTGCCTGTCCTAAGAGGCGACTAATAGGTAGGAGTCGAGAGGTGGAGAGTGTGTGCGTGTGCGTGTGCGTGTGCGTGTGTGCGTCTGTGTGTCTGCGTGTGAGCGTGCGTGTGTGTGTGAGTGTGTGTGTATGTCCGTTCGGCTCGCAGAGATAAGAACATGGCTGTAGCAAGAAGGCCCTGCCTGTTGTAAGGGGCGACTATTGGGTAGGAGTCGAGAGGTAAAGAGTGTATGTGTGTGTGCGTGTGTGAGTATGTGTGTGTGTGTCCGTTCGGCTTGCAGAGATAAGAATACGTCCGTGGCAGGAAGTCCCTGAATGTCGTAAGAGGCGACTAATGGATAGGAGTCGAGAGGTAAAGAGTGTGTGCGTGTACGTGTGCGTGTGCGTGTGTGCGTGTGTGCCTGTGTGCGTGTAAGTGTGTGTGTGTGCGGTCGGCTCGCAGAGATAAGAACACGGCCGTGGCAAGAAGGCCCTGCCTGTCGTAAGAGGCGACTAATGGGTAGGAGTCGAGAGGTGAAGAATGTATGTGTGTGTGTGTGTGTGTGTGTGCCTGTGTGCGTGTGTATGCGTGTGTGAGTGTTTGTGTATGTGTGTATGTCCGTTTGGCTTGCAGAGATAAGAATACGTCCGTGGCAAGAAGTCCCTGAATGTCGTAAGAGGCGACTAATGGATTGGAGTCGAGAGGTGGAGAGTGTGTGCGTGTGCGTGTTCGTGTGCGTGTGTGCGTGTGTGCCTGTGTGCGTGTAAGTGTGTGTGTGTGCGGTCGGCTCGCAGAGATAAGAACACGGCCGTGGCAAGAAGGCCCTGCCTGTCGTAAGAGGCGACTAATGGGTAGGAGTCGAGAGGTGAAGAATGTATGTGTGTGTGTGTGTGTGTGTGCCTGTGTGCGTGTGTGTGCGTGTGTGAGTGTTTGTGTATGTGTGTATGTCCGTTTGGCTTGCAGAGATAAGAATACGGCCGAGGCAAGAAGGCCCTGCCTATCGTAAGAGGCGACTAATTGGTAGGAGTCGAGAGGTGAAGAGTGTACGTGTGTGTGCGTGTGTGAGTATGTGTGTGTGTCCGTTCGGCTTGCAGAGATAAGAATACGTCCGTGGCAAGAAGTCCCTGAATGTCGTAAGAGGCGACTAATGGATAGGAGTCAAGAGGTGGAGAGTGTGTGCGTGTGCGTGTGCGTGTGCGTGTGTGCGTGTGTGCGTGTGTGCCTGTGTGCGTGTAAGTGTGTGTGTGTGCGGTCGGCTCGCAGAGATAAGAACACGGCCGTGGCAAGAAAGCCCTGCCTGTCGTAAGAGGCGACTAATGGGTAGGAGCCGAGAGGTGAAGAATGTATGTGTGTGTGTGTGTGCCTGTGTGCGTGTGTGTGCGTGTGTGAGTGTTTGTGTATGTGTGTATGTCCGTTTGGCTTGCAGAGATAAGAATACGGCCGAGGCAAGAAGGCCCTGCCTATCGTAAGAGGCGACTAATTGGTAGGAGTCGAGAGGTAAAGAGTGTATGTGTGTGCGCGTGTGTGAGTATGTGTGTGTGTCCGTTCGGCTTGCAGAGATAAGAATACGTCCGTGGCAAGAAGTCCCTGAATGTCGTAAGAGGCGACTAATGGATAGGAGTCGAGAGGTGGAGAGTGTGTGCGTGTGCGTGTGCGTGTGCGTGTGCGTGTGCGTGTGTGTGTGTGCCTGTGTGCGTGTAAGTGTGTGTGTGTGTGCGGTCGGCTCGCAGAGATAAGAACACGGCCGTGGCAAGAAGGCCCTGCCTGTCGTAAGAGGCGACTAATGGGTAGTAGTCGAGAGGTGAAGAATGTATGTGTGTGTGTGTGTGCCTGTGTGCGTGTGTGTGCGTGTGTGAGTGTTTGTGTATGTGTGTATGTCCGTTTGGCTTGCAGAGATAAGAATACGGCCGAGGCAAGAAGGCCCTGCCTATCGTAAGAGGCGACTAATTGGTAGGAGTCGAGAGGTGAAGAGTGTACGTGTGTGTGCGTGTGTGCGTGTGTGTGTGCGTGTGTAAGTATGTGTGTGTGTCGGTTCGGCTTGCAGAGATAAGAGCACGGCCGAGACAAGAAGGCCCTGCCTGTCGTAAGAGGCGACTAATAGGTAGGAGTCGAGAGGTGGAGAGTGTGTGCGTGTGCGTGTGCGTGTGTGCGTGTGTGTGTCTTCGTGTGAGCGTGCGTGTGTGTGTGAGTGTGTGTGTATGTCCGTTCGGCTCGCAGAGATAAGAACATGGCTGTAGCAAGAAGGCCCTGCCTGTTGTAAGGGGCGACTAATAGGTAGAAGTCGAGAGGTGAAGAGTGTATGTGTGTGTGCGTGTGTGCGTGTGTGTGTGCGTGTGTTAGTATGTGTGTGTGTCCGTTCGGCTTGCAGAGATAAGAACACGGCCGAGGCAAGAAGGCCCTGCCTGTCGTAAGAGGCGACTAATAGGTAGGAGTCGAGAGGTGGAGAGTGTGTGCGTGTGCGAGTGCGTGTGCGTGTGTGCGTGTGTGTGTCTGCGTGTGAGCGTGCGTGTGTGTGTGAGTGTGTGTGTATGTCCGTTCGGCTCGCAGAGATAAGAATACGTCCGTGGCAAGAAGTCCCTGAATGTCGTAAGAGGCGACTAATGGGTAGGAGTCGAGAGGTTAAGAGTGTATGTGTGTGTGTGAGTGTGTGTGTGTCCGTTCGGCCTGCAGAGATAAGAATACGTCCGGGGCAAGAAGGCACTGCCTGTCTTAAGAGGCGACTAATGGATAGGAGTCGAGAGGTGGAGAGTGTGTGCGTGTGCGTGTACGTGTGCGTTTGCGTGTGCGTGTGTGCGTGTGTGCCTGTGTGCGTGTAAGTGTGTGTGTATGTGTGTGTGAGTGTGTGTGTGTGCGGTCGGCTCGCAGAGATAAGAACACGGCCGTGGCAAGAAGGCCCTGCCTGTCGTAAGAGGCGACTAATGGGTAGGAGTCGAGAGGTGAAGAGTGTATGTGTGTGTGTGTGCCTGTGTGCGTGTGTGTGCGTGTGTGAGTGTGTGTGTATGTGTGTGTGTGTCCGTTTGGCTGCAGAGATAAGAATACGGCCGAGGCAAGAAGGATCTGCCTCTTGTAAGGGGCGACTAATAAGTAGGAGTCGGGAGGTGATGAGTGTATGTGTGTGTGTGTGCGTGTGTGTGTGCGTGTGTGAGTATGTGTGTGTGTTAGTGCGGCTTGCAGAAATAAGAACACGACCGAGGCAAGAAAGCCCTGCCTATCGTAAGAGGCGACTAATAGGTAGGAGTCGAGAGGTGAAGAGTGTATGTGTGTGTGTGCGTTTGTGCGTGTGTGTGCGTGTGTGAGTATGTGTGTGTGTTTGTTCGGCTTGCAGAGATAAGGATACGTCCGTGGCAAGAAGTCCCTGAATGTCGTAAGAGGCGACTAATGGATAGGAGTCGAGAGGTGGAGAGTGTGTGCGTGTGCATGTGCGTGTGCGTGTGTGCGTGTGTGCGTGTGTGCCTGTGTGCGTGTAAGTGTGTGTGTGCGGTCGGCTCGCAGAGATAAGAACACGGCCGTGGCAAGAAAGCCCTGCCTGTCGTAAGAGGCGACTAATGGGTAGGAGTCGAGAGGTGAAGAATGTATGTGTGTGTGTGTGTGTGTGCCTGTGTGCGTGTGTGTGCGTGTGTGAGTGTTTGTGTATGTGTGTATGTCCGTTTGGCTTGCAGAGATAAGAATACGGCCGAGGCAAGAAGTCCCTGACTGTCGTAAGAGGCGACGAATGGATAGGAGTCGAGAGGTGGAGAGTGTGTGCGTGTGCGTGTGCGTGTGCGTGTGTGTGTGTGTGCCTGTGTGCGTGTAAGTGTGTGTGTGTGTGCGGTCAGCTCGCAGAGATAAGAACACGGCCGTGGCAAGAAGGCCCTGCCTGTCGTAAGAGGCGACTAATGGGTAGGAGTCGAGAGGTGAAAAATGTATGTGTGTGTGTGTGCCTGTGTGCGTGTGTGTGCGTGTGTGAGTGTTTGTGTATGTGTGTATGTCCGTTTGGCTTGCAGAGATAAGAATACGGCCGAGGCAAGAAGGCCCTGCCCATCGTAAGAGGCGACTAATTGGTAGGAGTCGAGAGGTGAAGAGTGTACGTGTGTGTGCGTGTGTGCGTGTGTGTGTGCGTGTGTAAGTATGTGTGTGTGTGTCGGTTCGGCTTGCAGAGATAAGAGCACGGCCGAGACAAGAAGGCCCTGCCTGTCGTAAGAGGCGACTAATAGGTAGGAGTCGAGAGGTGGAGAGTGTGTGCGTGTGCGTGTGCGTGTGTGCGTGTGTGTGTCTTCGTGTGAGCGTGCGTGTGTGTGTGAGTGTGTGTGTATGTCCGTTTGGCTTGCAGAGATAAGAATACGGCCGAGGCAAGAAGTCCCTGAATGTCGTAAGAGGCGACTAATGGATAGGAGTCGAGAGGTGGAGAGTGTGTGCGTGTGCGTGTGCGTGTGCGTGTGTGTGTGTGTGCCTGTGTGCGTGTAAGTGTGTGTGTGTGTGCGGTCGGCTCGCAGAGATAAGAACACGGCCGTGGCAAGAAGGCCCTGCCTGTCGTAAGAGGCGACTAATGGGTAGGAGTCGAGAGGTGAAAAATGTATGTGTGTGTGTGTGCCTGTGTGCGTGTGTGTGCGTGTGTGAGTGTTTGTGTATGTGTGTATGTCCGTTTGGCTTGCAGAGATAAGAATACGGCCGAGGCAAGAAGGCCCTGCCTATCGTAAGAGGCGACTAATTGGTAGGAGTCGAGAGGTGAAGAGTGTACGTGTGTGTGCGTGTGTGCGTGTGTGTGTGCGTGTGTAAGTATGTGTGTGTGTGTCGGTTCGGCTTGCAGAGATAAGAGCACGGCCGAGACAAGAAGGCCCTGCCTATCGTAAGAGGCGACTAATTGGTAGGAGTCGAGAGGTAAAGAGTGTATGTGTGTGCGCGTGTGTGAGTATGTGTGTGTGTCCGTTCGGCTTGCAGAGATAAGAATACGTCCGTGGCAAGAAGTCCCTGAATGTCGTAAGAGGCGACTAATGGATAGGAGTCGAGAGGTGGAGAGTGTGTGCGTGTGCGTGTGCGTGTGCGTGTGTGTGTGTGCCTGTGTGCGTGTAAGTGTGTGTGTGTGTGCGGTCGGCTCGCAGAGATAAGAACACGGCCGTGGCAAGAAGGCCCTGCCTGTCGTAAGAGGCGACTAATGGGTAGGAGTCGAGAGGTGAAAAATGTATGTGTGTGTGTGTGCCTGTGTGCGTGTGTGTGCGTGTGTGAGTGTTTGTGTATGTGTGTATGTCCGTTTGGCTTGCAGAGATAAGAATACGGCCGAGGCAAGAAGGCCCTGCCTATCGTAAGAGGCGACTAATTGGTAGGAGTCGAGAGGTGAAGAGTGTACGTGTGTGTGCGTGTGTGCGTGTGTGTGTGCGTGTGTAAGTATGTGTGTGTGTGTGTCGGTTCGGCTTGCAGAGATAAGAGCACGGCCGAGACAAGAAGGCCCTGCCTGTCGTAAGAGGCGACTAATAGGTAGGAGTCGAGAGGTGGAGAGTGTGTGCGTGTGCGTGTGCGTGTGTGCGTGTGTGTGTCTTCGTGTGAGCGTGCGTGTGTGTGTGAGTGTGTGTGTATGTCCGTTCGGCTCGCAGAGATAAGAACATGGCTGTAGCAAGAAGGCCCTGCCTGTTGTAAGGGGCGACTAATAGGTAGAAGTCGAGAGGTGAAGAGTGTACGTGTGTGTGCGTGTGTGCGTGTGTGTGTGCGTGTGTTAGTATGTGTGTGTGTCCGTTCGGCTTGCAGAGATAAGAACACGGCCGAGGCAAGAAGGCCCTGCCTGTCGTAAGAGGCGACTAATAGGTAGGAGTCGAGAGGTGGAGAGTGTGTGCGTGTGCGAGTGCGTGTGCGTGTGTGCGTGTGTGTCTGCGTGTGAGCGTGCGTGTGTGTGTGAGTGTGTGTGTATGTCCGTTCGGCTCGCAGAGATAAGAATACGTCCGTGGCAAGAAGTCCCTGAATGTCGTAAGAGGCGACTAATGGGTAGGAGTCGAGAGGTTAAGAGTGTATGTGTGTGTGTGTGAGTGTGTGTGTGTCCGTTCGGCCTGCAGAGATAAGAATACGTCCGGGGCAAGAAGGCACTGCCTGTCTTAAGAGGCGACTAATGGATAGGAGTCGAGAGGTGGAGAGTGTGTGCGTGTGCGTGTACGTGTGCGTTTGCGTGTGCGTGTGTGCGTGTGTGCCTGTGTGCGTGTAAGTGTGTGTGTATGTGTGTGTGAGTGTGTGTGTGTGCGGTCGGCTCGCATAGAAATTAGAACACGGCCGTGGCAAGAAGGCCCTGCCTGTCGTAATAGGCGACTAATGGGTAGGAGTCGAGAGGTGAAGAGTGTATGTGTGTGTGTGTGTGCCTGTGTGCGTGTGTGTGCGTGTGTGAGTGTGTGTATGTGTGTGTGTCCGTTTGGCTGCAGAGATAAGAATACGGCCGAGGCAAGAAGGATCTGCCTCTTGTAAGGGGCGACTAATAAGTAGGAGTCGGGAGGTGATGAGTGTATGTGTGTGTGTGTGCGTGTGTGTGTGCGTGTGTGAGTATGTGTGTGTGTTAGTTCGGCTTGCAGAAATAAGAACACGACCGAGGCAAGAAGGCCCTGCCTATCGTAAGAGGCGACTAATAGGTAGGAGTCGAGAGGTATAGAGTGTGTGCGTGTGCGTGTGCGTGTGCGTGTGTTCGTGTGTGTGTCTGCGAGTGAGCGTGCGTGTGTGTGTGTGAGTGTGTGTGTATGTCTGTTCGGCTCGCAGAGATAAGAATACGTCCGTGGCAAGAAGGCCCTGCCTATCGTAAGAGGCGACTAATAGGTAGGAGTCGAGAGGTGAAGAGTGTATGTGTGTGTGTGCGTGTGTGCGTGTGTGTGTGCGTGTGTGAGTATGTGTGTGTGTCCGATCGGCTTGCAGAGATAAGAACACGGCCGAGGCAAGAAGGCCCTGCATGTCGTAAGAGGCGACTAATAGGTAGGAGTCGAGAGGTGAAGAGTGTATGTGTGTGTGTGCCTGTGTGCGTGTGTGTGTGCGTGTGTGAGTATGTGTGTGTGTCCGTTCGGCTTGCAGAGATAAGAACACGGCCGTGGCAAGAAGGCCCTGCCTTTCGTAAGAGGCGACTAATGGGTAGGAGTCGAGAGGTGAAGAGTGTATTTGTGTGTGTGTGTGTGTGTGTGTGTGTGTGTGTGCGTGCGTGTGTGTGTCAGTGTGTGTGTCCGTTCGGCTCACAGAGATAAGAACTCGGCCGTGGCAAGAAGTTCCTGCCTGTCGTAGGAGGCGAATAATGGGTAGGAGTCGACAGGTTAAGAGTTTATGTGTGTGTATGTGTGTGCGTGTGTGTGTGCGTGTGTGAGTATGTGTGTGTGTAAAGATGCTCTGATCATTTAACAGTTCGAACCGTGGGAGTGTCAATATTTGCGCATCCGCTTCTACAACCTGACGGCGTAGTGGGATTCAAACGGCTATTTAAGGCGTGTGAATAGCGGAATTAGACAGTCTTGTAGCTAGCGCTCTAGGCTCCCTGACTCGCCGGTGTAGTGAACCAGCGAGCCATTCTGGACAGAGATAGTTCCGTATTGAGGATCATACTCTGTCCCTAACCAAGCGGAACCCATCGGTATTGCGTATTGAGCATTACCGTGGATCTGCACAGAACCAACCGGGACAGAGATTTCCGTATTGAGGATCATACTCTGTCCTTAGCCAAGCGGAACCCGTCGGCATTGTGTATTGAACATTGCCGCGGGTCTGCACAGCTAAATATTTTGTTTGCGAGCACATTCGGAGCTTTCGCTGAATTGAAGCGAAAGCGAGTATATTAGTAGTACTAATTAATTTCTTTTCTTTTATAGACGTTTGCCGGGGAATTCATTCATCGCGGGACCCAGACGGAAACGTAGAATTCATTTTGTTTTTGTTTTATAAGTATACAACGTAGAATTCCTTTTTTTAATTTTTATTTATTGTATATACTAAATTAATAGATTTATTTTAATTTCAAACCTGTGTTTTACTGAGTCTGTCGCCCCGAAAGAGCTACCCATCACATGTGTTAGTTCGGCTTGCAGAAATAAGAACACGACCGAGGCAAGAAGGCCCTGCCTATCGTAAGAGGCGACTTATAGGTAGGAGTCGAGAGGTGAAGAGTGTATGTGTGTGTGCGTGTGTGCGTGTGTGTGTGAGTGTGTGAGTATGTGTGTGTGTCCGTTCGGCTTGCAGAGATAAGAACACGGCCGAGGCAAGAAGGCCCTGCCTGTCGTAAGAGGCGACTAATAGGTAGGAGTCGAGAGGTGGAGAGTGTGTGAGTGTGCGTGTGCGTGTGAGTGTGTGCGTGTGTGTGTCTGCGTGTGAGCGTGCGTGTGTGTGTGAGTGTGTGAGTATGTGTGTGTCCGTTTGGCTTGCAGAGATAAGAATACGTCCGTGGCAAGAAGTCCCTGAATATCGTAAGAGGCGACTAATGGGTAGGAGTCGAGAGGTTAAGAGTGTATGTGTGTGTGTGTGTGTGTGTGTGTGAGTGTGTGTGTGTCCGTTCGGCCCGCAGAGATAAGAATACGTCCGTGGCAAGAAGGCCCTGCCTGTCTTAAGAGGCGACTAATGGATAGAAGTCGAGAGGTGGAGAGTGTGTGCGTGTGCGTGTGCGTGTGCGTGTGCATGTGTGCTTGTGTGCCTGTGTGCGTGTAAGTGTGTATGTATGTGTGTGTGTGAGTGTGTGTGTGTGCGGTCGGCTCGCAGAGATAGGAACACGGCCGTGGCAAGAAGGCCCTGCCTGTCGTAAGAGGCGACTAATGGGTAGGAGTTGAGAGGTGAAGAGTGTATGTGTGTGTGTGTGCCTGTATGCGTGTGTGTGCGTGTGTGAGTGTGTGTGGATGTGTGTGTGTCCGTTTGGCTTGCAGAGATAAGAATACGGCCGAGGCAAGAAGGATCTGCCTCTTGTAAGGGGCGACTAATAAGTAGGAGTCGGGAGGTGAAGAGTGTATGTGTGTGTGTGCGTGTGTGCGTGTGTGTGTGCGTGTGTGAGTATGTGTGTGTATCAGTTCGGGTTGCAGAAATAAGAACACGACCGAGGCAAAAAGGCCCTGCCTATCGTAAGAGGCGACTAATAGATAGGAGTCCAGAGGTGAAGAGTGTATGTGTGTGTGTGCGTGTGTGCGTGTGTGTGTGCGTGTGTGAGTATGTGTGTGTGTCCGTTCGGCTTGCAGAGATAAGAACACGGCCGAGGCAAGAAGGCCCTGCCTGTCGTAAGAGGTGACTAATAGGTAGGAGTCGAGAGGTGAAGAATGTATGTGTGTGTGTGAGTGTATGAGTGTGTGCGTGTGTGCGTGCGTGTGTGCGTGTGTGTGTGTGAGTGTGTGTGTGTCCGTTCGGCTCGCAGAGATAAGCAAACAGCCGTGGCAAGAAGGCCATGCAAATCTTACCGGGCCACTAATGGGTAGGAGTCGAGAGGTGAAGAGTGGGCGACTAATAAGTAGGGTCGAGAGGTGAAGAGTGTATGTGTGTGTGTGCGTGTGTGCGTGTGTGTGCGTGTGTGAGTATGAATGTGTGTTAGTTCAGCTTGCAGAGATAAGAACACGACCGAGGCAAGAAGGCCCTGCCTAACGTAAGAGGCGACTAATAGGTAGGAGTCGAGAGGTGAGGAGTTTATTTGTGTGTGTGCGTGTGTGCGTGTGTGTGTGCGTGAGTGAGTATGTGTGTGTGTGTCCGTTCGGCTTGCAGAGATAAGAATACGTCCGTGGCAAGAAGGCCCTGCCTGTCTTAAGAGGCAACTAATGGATAGGAGTCGAGAGGTGGAGAGTGTGTGCGTGTGCGTGTGCGTGTGCGTGTGCATGTGTGCGTGTGTGCCTGTGTGCGTGTAAGTGTGTGTGTATGTGTGTGTGTGAGTGTGTGTGTGTGCGGTCGGCTCGCAGAAATAAGAACACGGCCGAGGCAAGAAGGCCCTGCCTGTCGTAAGAGGCGACTAATAGGTAGGAGTCGAGAGGTGAAGAATGTATGTGTGTGTGCGTGTGTGCGTGTTTGTGTGTGTGTGAGTCTATGTGTGTGTGCGTGTGTGCGTGCGTGTGTGTGTGTGTGTTTGTGAGTGTGTGTGTGTGTATGTGTGTGTGTCCCTTCGGCTTGCAGAGATAAGCAAACAGCCGTGGCAAGAAGGCCATGCAAATCGTACCGGGCGACTAATGGGTAGGAGTCGAGAGGTGAAGAGTGGGCGACTAATAAGTAGGAGTCGAGAGGTGAAGAGTGTATGTGTGTGTGTGCGTGTGTGCGTGTGTGTGCGTGTGTGAGTATGAGTGTGTGTTAGTTCGGCTTGCAGAGATAAGAACACGACCGAGGCAAGAAGGCCCTGCCTAACGTAAGAGGCGACTAATAGGTAGGAGTCGAGAGGTGAGGAGTGTATTTTTGTGTGTGCGTGTGTGCGTGTGTGTGTGCGTGTGTGAGTGTGTGTGTATGTGTGTGTGTGTCCCTTCGCTCGCAGAGATAAGAAACCGCGGTGGCAAGAAGGCTATGCCTGTCGTAAGAGGCGACTAATGGATAGGAGTCAAGAGGTGGAGAGTGTGTGCGTGTGCGTGTGTGTGTGTGTGTCCGTTCGGGTTGCAGAGATACGAACACGGCCGTGGCAAGAAGTCCCTGCCTGTCGTAAGAGGAGAATAATGGGTAGGAGTCGAGAGGTAAAGAGTGTATGTGTGTCTGTGCGTGTGTGCGTGCGTGTGTGAGTGTGTGTGTGCGTATGTGTGTGTGTCAGTGTGTGTGTGTCCGATCGGCTCGCAGAGATGAGAACACGGCCGTGGCAAGAATTCCCTGCCTGTCGTAAGAGGAGAATAATGGGTAGGAGTCGAGAGGTAAAGAGTGTATGTGTGTCTGTGCGTGTGTGCGTGCGTGTGTGAGTGTGTGTGTGCGTATGTGTGTGTGTCAGTGTGTGTGTGTCCGATCGGCTCGCAGAGACGAGAACACGGCCGTGGCAAGAAGGCCCTGCCTGTCGTAAGAGGCGACTAATGGGTAGGAGTCGAGAGGTGAAGAATGTATGTGTGTGTGCGTGTGTGCGTGTTTGTGTGTGTGTGAGTGTATTGTGGCGTACAAAACCGAATCTATATAAAAAAATTACAAAATGAATCAAATATAAATCAGACGTACACCACGAAAGAAAAGTACTATACGGTGACAGTCTGGGAATGGCTCGCGGCTAGACAAAATGGTGGAGATGGTCGTGCGGTCCACAAAACAAAAAAAAATCCGAAGTTATATCAGGGGCGCCAGGTAAATTGGCCCACAGCGTCTCCTACGTTACTATTCAATAAACCACCAACTTACCAATAGGTTTACTACTAAAATACTAAGTAACAGTATACAACCTGAATAAATAAAAAAAAATAAATGAAATTGTCAGATTAGAATTTAGTCAAGTTTAATAAATAGATTCCCAAGATAGTTGAAAATAAATGCATATTACAATATTATTTAACTTTACCATAGGCTTAATAAAAAAATAATATAAAAATGCGGCTTCTACTTGCCTAACAAAAATTCATAAGTTATTTCTATTTAACAGAACAAAATGAAAGGTTAGACGTATAAAAAGTACCGGACGCTAAGGGGTGTGCGGTTCATTACCAACCAAAAAAAAATAATTACCGCAAATAGGACACCACGTGAGCTCAAGTGCGTGCGCAGAAAATAATATAAAAAAATAAATCTCAAATATATAACCCCCCCTTAGACGCAGTTTACAAAATTAAAATAGGTATGTGTAAATATTTAATTAATAAAATAAACCGCAAATAATCTTTAAAAAAAACTGTTAAAGTATTTGTAAATATGAAAATAAAAACTAACAGCAAATAATATTTAAAAAAAAACTATTGTATCCCGTAAACAAATTAGACGGTGCTTAAATCTTCCGTTGAAAATTAATTATCGATCCATACCTCGAATTTTCATATACTTCACCGCGTGGAATTCCAGTTACAGTTCAGCGTGTCTACAATCCCAAATCCCATACGATTGTCGCTGTACATAGACTTGTGTGACAATGTTGAAAAGTTAAAAATTACAGCCAGACGGAAAAATACGAAGAAGAAGAAGCAGAAAAAAAAACAAACAAACCAACCCTGAAGCAAGAAAACAATAATTACCATCTGTGTCTAAAATAATTATTTGGAAATAAATATATTGATTTTAACACTTTGTTTATCTGCCTTTTGGCGATAATGGAGCAATACAAAAAAAAACTTGTCTCCGAACTTGAATGTATGAAAACTGATAAAAATGTGAATAGCTTTTTAGAGATGGGATAAAAAAATAACTACAACTTTTTAATTAATTAAAAACGAAATGTTCTAACACTCACCCTTCTTAGCCAGATTAGGGGTTTGAAATATCCCAAATTGGACCGAAGCGTAGTCGGCTATTTCGACTCGTGATTAAGGCTAATTTCTTGATCTAAATACGACTCCCGGTATTCACGTGTACTGTAGATCCGCTTTTTTTTAGCGAAATTGTGGATATTCCAAAAAACCCTTCCACGAAGGCAGCAAATCCTCTTGAATATCCACACGGTTCGGAGTAGTCCAGATCCCACATGGAACAGCAGCAAAAGCAAAAAACAAAATGCCGTTTTTAATCTAGCCCAACCTTTCAGTAACACCGTCAAACCTAGAATCCCTTTCTTTCCGTCCTCTTTCCGAACACTTGACAACTTGACACACGGAGGTCACCGAATAATACCGAGATTCAAAAATTTCAATTTTATGATCCCAATTCTTCCAAGATAACTCTAGAAAGAACGATCTAAATTAGTTTCTTCACAAAAAAGAGGACGTGTTCCCTTAACTTCAGCACAATTTGCCAGACATTACCCTATTTGAAAATTACTAACTTTATTTTCGCCACCTTGCTTATAATATATTATAGGCAACCGCTCTTACACGTCCTGAATTATTTAAATTTTGATAAAATAGAGGTGGGACTTTCTACTTTAAATTTGGAACGTAACAACACCTTCCTTTCCCAGAGAGAAATTTACGAGGAAAAACTAGACGAAGAAAATTTTCCCTCGCGCTAGCGACGCACTACCTAAACTTCGAGCGAAGTCCACAACACAATCATCATCCACACCGTCTTCACCATGCGCAAGTACTTGGACAACGAAAGACATACCAATCTCAAACCACACGCACAAAGCAAAAACTTACTTACAACACTTACTCCACTTCCACACAACAGTCATCTCTCATCGTATGAGATCAAGTAGAATAGTTTCAAATTCCAACGTCAATCTGACAACACTGATTAGGTCGGTTACTGGATGTTGCCCTTATTCGCGACCTCCCAGCTCTGGGGCATCGCTAGTACTTCACTATACCTCGCATAATATGAGTCCATAAGAAACTCTCCACCATTCCACTCTTACTGATACTGCGAGAAACATCTACCGAAACAGTAGTGTAATTCCAATTGTTCATTAAAATAAAAATGAGATAGGTCTTTCAGAATTTAAATCCGTATACAACGAAATTTAGTGAATCATCCAAAACTAAGCTATTATCCAACAAGATTCACTAAAACATAATTATGTGGCTTCGAAAAAATCCCAATTAAATAGAATGGCTTACTAACATCAAAACAAATCCCAACGCCATATCATCGAAGACAACATATTTCTGACCAAAGCTAAGTGACATTCAATTCCATAAATCAAAAGAAATTAGGGCTACCGCAACCCTACGACTTCGTATTGGCTACCTAACACAAAAAAAAAAACGAATCGGTTGACCATCCAAATACATCCTAAGAACCGATCATAGCCAACACTCAGTCATCCTTCACGGACAAAACAAAAAAAAATAAATACAACCAATTTCAGAAGACTAACTAAATTTACTTAGACTAGACAAAACTTTTGCTAGTCCGTTCTACTCCGACCTAAATCCTATCGGGATCACCAGTCGGGTTACTAATCCTTAAATCCTTAATATTCCAAATACCTTGATCCTTGCCATTTTCATCCTCTAAACTATATGTCCAGGGGGAAACTTTCTTCTTCACGAAGTAGGGTCCTATCCATCTAGGAGCTAACTTTTTCGTGAAATATTTAGCGGCATCTGACAACACAAAATTTCTCCGCCATACTGACTGATGGGGCTGAAATTCCTCTGGACGTCTCCGTAGATTATAGGTCTTCTCACACTTAGCCGAAGCTTTATCTAAACGTTTTCTAACATCAACAAATAATTCCTGGAGTCCACGCGATCGATTATATCCCATTTTAGCTACTTCGTCCTCTGGGTCTCCGAGTTTGTCCTTTCGGGAAAAATCTCGTCCATCCACTACCATCTTCCGACCGAAATTTATGAAGTAGGGATCTTGACCAGTCGACTCGTGGTATGCAGTGCGCGTAGCACATGCTAGTTTGGCCAAATTTTCATCCCACTTCCTATGGTTGTCAGCTATATAAGTTGCCATCATTGTTTTAAGGGTTCGGTTATAGCGTTCAGATGGATTGCACTGTGGATGATACAACGCATTATAACGAACTGAGACACCATAGGTTTCCATCATTTTCTTGAAAATACCCGAAGTATACTGGACACCATTATCACATAGTAACAGACGTGGAACTCCAAATACGAGAAAAACTTCTTCTTCTATTTTCTTAACGACATGCACGGCTTTTGAGGATCGCAACGGAAATACCAAAGAAAATTTACTAAACACATCCATTACCACTAAGATAAACTTATAGCCTTGAGTTGATCTTGGGAAAGGTCCCATAAGATCGGTTGCTACTATCTCCCAAGGTTGAGTAGCTTTAGGTTGAGGAGTCATAAAGCCTTTGGGCTTACCTTGTTCCACCTTATGCATGGCATACAGTGAGCAACGTCCAACGTAACGAGACACATCACTCCGCAGTTTCGGCCAAAAATACTTCTCGTTAATACGCTTATAAGTTTTCAGGATCCCCATATGACCTGCTAAAGGACTATCATGACACAACTTCAGCACTTCCAATCGTTGACCCTTAGGAACGACTTCCTTCCAATTGTCCACTTCCTCGACCAAAAATCCATGACTGGGACGGATGTATTTATAAAGTTTGCCACCAGACATTCTCCACTGAGGATACTTCAAGGGATTAGACTCGATTTTTCTACAAAGTTTATCATACCAACTATCACCACTAGGAAGCGGTACAACCTCTTCAACCATATCAAGCACGGGAACTGACCGAGATAACAAATCGGGGACAACATGTTCTTTTCCTTTCCGATGCACAATCTTAAAGTCATATTGTTGCAATCTTACCGCCCATCGAGCTAATCTTCCAGTAGGATCCTTCAAATTTTGAAGCCATACGAGAAATGCGTGATCAGTCACGACCGTAAACGGAACACCCTCCAAATAAGGACGCAGTTTTTCGACTGCCCATAACACAGCTAAACATTCCCGTTCCGTCGTGGAAAAATTTCTTTCTTGACGCGTTAGTGATCTGCTCAGGAAACTAATTACTTCGTCACCATCCGGGCCTGGCTGCAATAACACGGCGCCCACTCCATATCCTGAGGCATCACATTGGACAACAAAAGGCAAATTGTAGTCAGGACAATTAAGTATCGGAGCAGAAACTAGACATTCTTTTATTTTCTGAAAAGATTCTTCACAACTCGGGGTCCAATTGAATTTTCTTCCTTTCTTCAATATCGCTGTAATTGGAGCTAGTAGTGTCGCAAAGGAAGGAATAAATCTTCGATACCAGGAAAATGTGCCTATGATGCTACGAACTTCCTTGACGGATGTGGGTGTTGGGATACGTAGCATAGCCTTGACCTTATCACCATCAACATGTAGTCCATTCCTATCAACCACATGACCCAAATACTTTAGTTCCGGTCTACAAAATTGACATTTATCCCAGCTAACGGTTAACTTAGCTTCTCTCAAGCGTCTAAAGACTTCCTCTAAGATCCTTACATGTTCTTCAATAGACTTTGTCACGATGACCACGTCATCCAAGTAAGTAAAAACATAGGGTTCCAACTCCGGACCGAGGACACGATCTATCAACCTCTGCCATGTAGCCGGGGCATTATGTAATCCAAAAGGCATTCTGCAAAACTGAAAAAGACCTTGACCAGGAACCGTAAAAGCAGTATAAGGCCTGGAAGCCTTAGCAACAGGTACCTGCCAATACGCCGACTTAATGTCTATGGTGGAAAGATAATGCGCGTTCTTCAATTTATTTAAAATATTAGAGATGTACGGTAATGGGTAGCCATCCCTCTCTGTTACGGCATTAAGCTTTCGATAGTCTACGCAGAACCTCCATTTTGGTTCTTCACCTTCTGGAACCTTTTTCTTCACCAAGAGAATCGGGGACGACCAAGCACTATTCGATCGCTCCACTACACCTTTCGCCAACATATCTTCTAGCTCTTTATCAATATGGCTTTGGATTACTGGGGATACAGGATGGTAACGTTGTTTTATGGGTGCAGATTTACAAACAATCACATGCTCAGTGACATCAGTACAACCAAGAGAAGTGCCCATTAGTTCACGACTTCTATTAATAACTTCCTCCAATTGCGACTTCTCTGCATCGGTCAAAATAGTTTGACCTCGGAGATGATTCACTGAACCTACCATTGCTGGAGCGTCCGAAAAATACCATTCGTTATGCCTCAAATCTGGAACGATACCCATAACACGCCAAAAATCAGATCCTAAAATCAGAATGTGCGGTACGTCCAAAATAACTAATACTGGCAAGACACGCAAGCGATCCCTAACCATGAAAGGTACTAAACATTCCCCCAACGATTCACACATCTGACCATTCGCCACTCTACAAACGGTCTTCTTCGAAGTATACAACTCTAAACCCAAGTTTTGTAAAAATTTCCAACCAGTTCTTCCTACAATGGTCTTTGAAGCACCAGAATCCAATAATCCCAAAATTTCCTTTCCTAAGACTTTAACTTTTAAATATGGACGTTCATCTCCTTCGGAATGATGTAAAATAAAGTCTAAAATAGGACGTAGGTTGGTCGAGTCAACGTCGGCAACACCTCTTCGACCAGTTAGGTGCGCTTCCTTCCGTTTCCCGAATTACACGAAGGACAAGTTCTGACTGTAAACCCTTCTTTCTTACACTTAAAACAGTGAACAGCCTCCTTCTTCATTAGACACCCTACTGCCTTATGGCCTGACTTATTACAACGATAACAGATTAAAGTCCTAAACTTTCCTCTAGCCGACTCCGATTCGGATGAAGCAACAGGACCCTCACTAACACTACTAAAACTTTCAGCATCCACACTGATATAAGCTAGGTCCTTTTCCAAAGTATTCATTTTCCTACTATTCGGTTCAACATAGTTCCTAATACAATCACGTCTTTCCTCCATACTGCGACATAGAACACGAAGTTCCTCCAAGGTACCTGGCAAAGGATCACGTAATCTATCTTGATAGAACGGATGCAAATTCCTAATAACTATAGACAATTTAACTTCCTCTGGAACATGACAACGCAAGCGATTAAAGTAACTATTCATTATTGCCAAGTAAACTCCAATAGTCTCAGACGAATGCTGAGTTCTCCTCCGAAGCTCTTCAAAAAGCGCTTCCCCATGGTAAGCTGACAGGTACTCCCTACGAAACTCTTCAACTAATTCAGCCCAACTCCCTACACGTAGACGAACATCTTTATAAAACTGATAGGCTTTATCCGAAAATAAATCTATACCTGATTCCAAAAGTATACTATCTGGTACATGACGAGCGAGACTCAATTCATTCACCATCTCAAAAAATGCAGAAATAGACATACCCCTAGCAGAACCTGAAAACTTTTCTATTCCCCATTTATGGGGAAGTATCATCCCAGAAGAAAAACTAGAGACAGACCCTGAAAGAACATTATTACCAGCTTGTGACATTGCTCCAGGAGAAGAAGCATGAACTTGTCCTACCCCTGCCTGAAAAGACTGATTTAAAACCGAAATCACATCGAGCGCTACTGGTACCGAACCAGATCCGATTGGATGCTGCTTATCATATAAATCCTGTGACAACTTCAAGAAGCATCTCAGCAAGAAAGTCTGACTTAACAACCTGGGCTGCGTCTGCATCATCACCTGTTGGCAATACCATAAGATCAATTCTCCCCAAGACATGGTTAATCTGTGTCCGCAATCTCAAGGACTCAGCACAAGTAGGAGTTCCGGCAAACTTTCCAACAGCCGTATTCAGCTCCGCAAGTTTAGTCTCGATTGCAGTTTTATCCTGTGAAAAGGTGAATGGGTGCTCAGGATATCTAAAGCTTTCATTTGCTGCCTCACGACTAAGTGCATCAGACAGACTAGACCTCATAGACTCAACAGTGCCAGTAGACACTCCACGAATTTTGAGTTCATATTCCAGTTCCTCTTTCCTTAAGTAGTTGGGTACAAGTTTTCGCACCATCTTGCCAAAGTTCAAAATTTAAAAAGAATGTATCAACCGAAAGGAGCAAATATTCAAACAAAATCAAGATATAAGTAAAAATATTAACACACAGGTACAGTTTACTTTATTAATGGGAGCAAACCAAAAGCAAAATAAAAGTAATAGTCGCTTTATTCAATCTATAAAATTTCACAAAAGATTTTCAAAATTTCATTGTTTCAGAACAAATTACAACTCACAACATAATCTCAAAAAAAGATTTTACATTCCCTAACATAAGTAAGTTAAACCACAATGTAGAATTTCGAAGTCCAACTTCTCAAAAAAATAAATTTGAACTTCAACTGAAATAGAAATATTTCAAAGTCCTAATATATCCATAATTCTTCTAAGTTCCACAACACCACTTCAAAGTATCTTCTTTTAAGTTCCATTTTTGGCTTCTTCCAACTTCACGTCACACAAAAAAAAACTAGTAAGCACTTCTTGGCATACACTTCCACTAAACACGAAGTTCTAAGACTACTACTAAGTGCAAAACCAGTGGTAAAGTAAATAAATCAAAGTTAGTCAATTAAAGCCCAAACACGTTAGGTTAACTAATTAAAAGGAATCTACACAAGGGGTTGACAAAAAAAGGTTAATTAATTAAGGGCCCCACGTTGGGCGTCAAAATATGTGGCGTACAAAACCGAATCTATATAAAAAAATTACAAAATGTACCAAATATAAATCAGACGTACACCCCGAAAGAAAAGTACTATACGGTGACAGTCTGGGAATGGCTCGCGGCTAGACAAAACAGTGGAGATGGTCGTGCGGTCCACAAAACAAAAAAAAATCCAAAATTATATCAGGGGCGCTAGGTAAATTGGCCCACAGCCTTCCCTACGTTACTATTCAATAAACCACCAACTTACCAATAGGTTTACTACTAAAATACTAAGTAACAGTATACAACCTGAATAAATAAAAAAAAATAAATGAAATTGTCAGATTAGAATTTAGTCAATTTTAATAAATAGATTCCCAAGATAGTTGAAAATAAATACATATTACAATATTATTTAACTTTACCATAGGCTTAATAAAAAAATAATATAAAAATGCGGCTTCTACTTGCCTAACAAAAATTCATAAGTTATTTCTATTTAACAGAACAAAATGAAAGGTAAGACGTATAAAAAGTACCGGACGCTAAGGGGTGTGCGGTTCAATACCAACCAAAAAAAAATAATTACCGCAAATAGGACACCACGTGAGCTCAAGTGCGTGCGCAGAAAATAATATAAAAAAATAAATCTCAAATATATAACCCCCCCTTAGACGCAGTTTACAAAATTAAAATAGGTATGTGTAAATATTTAATTAATAAAATAAACCGCAAATAATCTTTAAAAAAAAACTGTTAAAGTATTTGTAAATATGAAAATAAAAACTAACAGCAAATAATATTTAAAAAAAAACTATTGTATCCCGTAAACAAATTAGACGGTGCTTAAATCTTCCGTTAAAAATTAATTATCGATCCATACCTCGAATTTTAATATACTTCACCGCGTGGAATTCCAGTTATAGTATGTGTGTGTGCGTGTGTACGTGCGTGTTTGCGTGTGTGTGTGTGAGTGTGTGTGTGTATGTGTGTGTGTGTCCCTTCGCTCGCAGAGATGAGAAAACAGCGGTGGCCTGTCGTAAGAGGCGACTAATGGATAGGAGTCGAGAGGTGGAGAGTGTGTGCGTGTGCGTGTGTGTGTGTGTGTGCGTGTGTGTGTCCGTTCGGCCTGCAGAGATAAGAACACGGCCGTGGCCAGAAGTCCCTGCCTATCGTAAGAGGAGAATAATGGGTAGAAGTCGAGAGGTGAAGAGTGTATGTGTGTGTGTGCGTTTGTTCGTGCCTGTGTGAGTGTGTGTGTGTATGTGTGTGTGTCAGTGTGTGTGTTTCCGGTCAGCTCGCAGATATGAGAACACGGCCGTGGCAAGAAGGCCCTGCCTGTCGTACGGGACGACTAATGGGTAGGAGTCGAGAGGTGAAGAGTGTATGTGTGTGTGTGCGTGTGTGGGTGTGTGTGCGTGTGTAAGTGTGTGTGTATGTGTGTGTGTGTGTCTGTTTGGCTTGCAGAGATAAGAATACGGCCCAGGCAAGAAGACCCTGCCTCTTGTAAGGGGCGACTAATAAGTAGGAGTCGAGAGGTGAAGAGTGTATGTGTGTGTGCCTGTGTGCGTGTGTTTGTGTGTGTGTGTGTGTGTGTGTGTCCGTTCGGCTTGCAGAGATAAGAACACGGCCAAGGCAAGAAGGCCCTGCCTGTCGTAAGAGGCGACTAATAGATAGGAGTCGAGAGGTGAAGAATGTATGTGTGTGTGCGTGTGTGCGTGCGTGTGTGCGTGTGCGTGTGCGTGTGTGCGTGCGTGTGTGCGTGTGTGTGTGTTTGTGAGTGTGTGTGTGTGTGTGTGTATGTGTGTGAGTGTGTGTGTGTATGTATGTGTGTGTCCGTTCGGCTCGCAGAGATTAGAATACGGCCGAGGCAATAAGTCCATGCCTGTCGTAAGAGGCGACTAATGAATAGGAGTCGAGAGGTGAAGAGTGTATGTGTGTGTGTGTGTGCGTGTGTTTGTGCGTGTGTGAGTGTGTGTGTATATGTGTGTGTGTCCGTTTGGCTTGCAGAGATAAGAATACGGCCGAGGCAAGAAGGCCCTGCCTGTCGTAAGAGAAGAATAATGGGTAGGAGTCGAGAGGTGAAGAGTGTATGTATGTCTGTGCATGTGTGCGTGCGTGTGTGAGTGTGTGTGTGTATGTGTGTGTCAGTGTGTGTGTGTCCGGTCGGCTCACAGAGATGAGAACACGGCCGTGGCAAGAAGGCCCTGCCTGTCCTAAGAGGCGACTAATGGTTAGGAGTCGAGAGGTGAAGACTGTATGTGTGTGTGTGCGTGTGTGCGTGTGTGTGCGTGTGTAAGTGTGTGTGTGTGTATGTGTGTGTGTCTGTTTGGCTTGCAGAGATAAGAATACGGCCGAGGCAAGAAGGCCATGCTTGCTGTAAGGAGCGACTAATGGGTAGGAGTCGAGAGATGAAGAGTGTACGTGTGTGTGTGTGCGTGTGTTTGTTTGTGTGTACGTGTGTATGTGTTTGTGCGTGTGTAAGTGTGTGTGTGTGTGGGTGTGTGTCCGTTCGACTTGCATGGATAAGAATACGGCCGTGGCAAGAAGGCCATGCTTGCTGTAAGGAGCGACTAATTGGTAGGAGTCGAGAGATATAGAGTGTATACGTGTGTGTGTTTGTTCCTTTGTGTGTGCGTGTGTAAGTGTGTGTGTGTGTGTGTATGTATGTGTGTGTCCGTTCGGCTCACAGAGAAAAGAACTCGGCCGTGGCAAGAAGTTCCTGCCTGTCGTAAGATGCGACTAATGGGTAGGAGTCGAGAGGTGAAGGGTGTATGTGTGTGTGCGTGTGTGTGTGTGTGCGTGTGTGAGTAGGTGTGTGTCCGTTCGGCTCGCAGAGATTAGAATACGGCCGAGGCAATAAGTCCATGCCTGTCGTAAGAGGCGACTAATGGGTATGAGTCGAGAGGTGAAGAGTGTATGTGTGTGTGTGTGTGCGCGTGTGTTTGTGCGTGTGTGAGTGTGTGTGTATATGTGTGTGTGTCCGTTTGGCTTGCAGAGATAAGAATACGGCCGAGGCAAGAAGGCCCTGCCTGTCGTAAGAGAAGAATAATGGGTAGGAGTCGAGAAGTGAAGAGTGTATGTATGTCTGTGCGTGTGTGCGTGCGTGTGTGAGTGTGTGTGTGTGTGTGTATGTGTGTGTCAGTGTGTGTGTGTCCGGTCGGCTCACAGAGATGGGAACACGGCCGTGGCAAGTCGTAAGAGGTGACTAATGGGTAGGAGTCGAGAGGTGAAGAGTGTATGTGTGTGTGTGTGTGTGCGTGTGTGCGTATGTGTGCGTGTGTAAGTGTGTGTGTATGTGTGTGTGTCTGTATGGCTTGCAGAGATAAGAATACTGCCGAGGCAAGAAGGCCATGCTTGCTGTAAGGAGCGACTAATGGATAGGAGTCGAGAGATGAAGAGTGTACTTGTGTGTGCGTGTGTTCGTTTGTGTGTACGTGTGTATGTGTTTGTGCGTGTGTAAGTGTATGTGTGTATGGGTGTGTGTGTCCGTTCGGCTTGCATAGATAAGAATACGGCCGTGGCAAGAAGGCCATGCTTGCTGTAAGGAGCGACTAATTGGTAGGAGTCGAGAGATAAAAAATGTGTATGTGTGTGTGTGTTTGTTCCTTTGTGTGTGCGTGTGTAAGTGTGTGTGTATGTATGTGTGTGTCCGTTCGGCTCACAGAGATAAGAACTCGGCCGTGGCAAGAAGTTCCTGCCTGTCGTAAGATGCGACTAATGGGTAGGAGTCGAGAGGTAAAGAGTGTATGTGTGTGCGTGTGCGTGTGCGTGTGTGCGTGTGTGTCTGCGTGTGAGCGTGCGTGTGTGTGTGAGTGTGTGTGTATGTCCGTTCGGCTCGCAGAGATAAGAACATGGCTGTAGCAAGAAGGCCCTGCCTCTTGTAAGGGGCGACTAATAGGTAGGAGTCGAGAGGTGAAGAGTGTATGTGTGTGTGCGTGTGTGCGTGTGTGTGCGCGTGTGTGAGTATGTGTGTGTGTCCGTTCGGCTTGCATAGATAAGAATACGGCCGTGGCAAGAAGGCCATGCTTGCTGTAAGGAGCGACTAATTGGTAGGAGTCGAGAGATAAAAAATGTGTATGTGTGTGTGTGTTTGTTCCTTTGTGTGTGCGTGTGTAAGTGTGTGTGTATGTATGTGTGTGTCCTTTCGGCTTGCAGAGATAAGAACACGGCCGAGGCAAGAAGGACCTGCCTGTCCTAAGAGGCGACTAATAGGTAGGAGTCGAGAGGTGGAGAGTGTGTGCGTGTGCGTGTGCGTGTGCGTGTGTGCGTCTGTGTGTCTGCGTGTGAGCGTGCGTGTGTGTGTGAGTGTGTGTGTATGTCCGTTCGGCTCGCAGAGATAAGAACATGGCTGTAGCAAGAAGGCCCTGCCTGTTGTAAGGGGCGACTAATGGGTAGGAGTCGAGAGGTAAAGAGTGTATGTGTGTGTGCGTGTGTGCGTGTGTGTGCGCGTGTGTGAGTATGTGTGTGTGTCCGTTCGGCTTGCAGAGATAAGCATACGTCCGTGGCAAGAAGTCCCTGAATGTCGTAAGAGGCGACTAATGGATAGGAGTCGAGAGGTGGAGAGTGTGTGCGTGTGCGTGTGTGCGTGTGTGCCTGTGTGCGTGTAAGTGTGTGTGTGTGCGGTCGGCTCGCAGAGATAAGAACACGGCCGTGGCAAGAAGGCCCTGCCTGTCGTAAGAGGCGACTAATGGGTAGGAGTCGAGAGGTGAAGAATGTATGTGTGTGTGTGTGTGTGTGTGCCTGTGTGCGTGTCTGTGCGTGTGTAAGTGTTTGTGTATGTGTGTATGTCCGTTTGGCTTGCAGAGATAAGAATACGGCCGAGGCAAGAAGGCCCTGCCTATCGTAAGAGGCGACTAATTGGTAGGAGTCGAGAGGTGAAGAGTGTACATGTGTGTGCGTGTGTGCGTGTGTGTGCGTGTGTAAGTATGTGTGTGTGTCGGTTCGGCTTGCAGAGATAAGAGCACGGCCGAGACAAGAAGGCCCTGCCTGTCGTAAGAGGCGACTAATAGGTAGGAGTCGAGAGGTATAGAGTGTGTGCGTGTGCGTGTGTGCGTGTGTGTGTCTTCGTGTGAGCGTGCGTGTGTGTGTGTGTGTGTGTATGTCCGTTCGGCTCGCAGAGATAAGAACATGGCTGTGGCAAGAAGACCCTACCTGTTGTAAGGGGCGACTAATAGGTAGAAGTCGAGAGGTGAAGAGTGTATGTGTGTATGCGTGTGTGCGTGTGTGTGTGCGTGTGTAAGTATGTGTGTGTGTCCGTTCGGCTTGCAGAGATAAGAACACGGCCGAGGCAAGAAGGCCCTGCCTGTCGTAAGAGGCGACTAATAGGTAGGAGTCGAGAGGTGGAGAGTGTGTGCGTGTGCGAGTGCGTGTGCGTGTGTGCGTGTGTGTGTCTGCGTGTGAGCGTGCGTGTGTGTGTGTATGTCCGTTCGGCTCGCAGAGATAAGAATACGTCCGTGGCAAGAAGTCCCTGAATGTCGTAAGAGGCGACTAATGGGTAGGAGTCGAGAGGTTAAGAGTGTATGTGTGTGTGTGTGAGTGTGTGTGTGTCCGTTCGGCCTGCAGAGATAAGAATACGTCCGGGGCAAGAAGGCCCTGCCTGTCTTAAGAGGCGACTAATGGATAGGAGTCGAGAGGTGGAGAGTGTGTGCGTGTGCGTGTACGTGTGCGTTTGCGTGTGCGTGTGTGCGTGTGTGCCTGTGTGCGTGTAAGTGTGTGTGTATGTGTGTGTGAGTGTGTGTGTGTGTGCGGTCGGCTCGCAGAGATAAGAACACGGCCGTGGCAAGAAGGCCCTGCCTGTCGTAAGAGGCGACTAATGGGTAGGAGTCGAGAGGTGTAGAGTGTATGTGTGTGTGTGTGTGCCTGTGTGCGTGTGTGTGCGTGTGTGAGTGTGTGTGTATGTGTGTGTGTCCGTTTGGCTGCAGAGATAAGAATACGGCCGAGGCAAGAAGGATCTGCCTCTTGTAAGGGGCGACTAATAAGTAGGAGTCGGGAGGTGATGAGTGTGTGCGTGTGCGTGTGCGTGTGCGTGTGTGCGTGTGTGTGTCTGCGTGTGAGCGTGCGTGTGTGTGTGAGTGTGTGTGTATTTCCGTTCGGCTCGCAGAGATAAGAATACGTCCGTGGCAAGAAGTCCCTGAATGTCGTAAGAGGCGACTAATGGGTAGGAGTCGAGAGGGTAAGAGTGTATGTGTGTGTGTGTGAGTGTGTGTGTGTCCGTTCGGCCTGCAGAGATAAGAATACGTCCGTGGCAAGAAGGCCCTGCCTGTCTTAAGAGGCGACTAATGGATAGGAGTCGAGAGGTGGAGAGTGTGTGCGTGTGCGTGTGCGTGTGCGTTTGCGTGTGCGTGTATGCGTGTGTGCCTGTATGCGTGTAAGTGTGTGTGTATGTGTGTGTGTGAGTGTGTGTGTGTGCAGTCGGCTCGCAGAGATAAGAACACGGCCGTGGCAAGAAGGCCCTGCCTGTCGTAAGAGAAGAATAATGGGTAGGAGTCGAGAGGTGAAGAGTGTATGTATGTCTGTGCGTGTGTGCGTGCGTGAGTGAGTGTGTGTGTGTATGTGTGTGTCAGTGTGTGTGTGTCCGGTCGGCTCACAGAGATGAGAACACGGCCGTGGCAAGAAGGCCCTGCCTGTCCTAAGAGGCGACTAATGGTTAGGAGTCGAGAGGTGAAGAGTGTATGTGTGTGTGTGTGCGTGTGTGCGTGTGTGTGCGTGTGTAAGTGTGTGTGTGTATGTGTGTGTGTCTGTTTGGCTTGCACAGATAAGAATACGGCCGAGGCAAGAAGGCCATGCTTGCTGTAAGGAGCGACTAATGGGTAGGAGTCGAGAGATGAAGAGTGTACGTGTGTGTGTGTGCGTGTGTTCGTTTGTGTGTACGTGTGTATGTGTTTGTGCGTGAGTAAGTGTGTGTGTGTATGGGTGTGTGTGTCCGTTCGACTTGCATAGATAAGAATACGGCCGTGGCAAGAAGGCCATGCTTGCTGTAAGGAGCGACTAATTGGTAGGAGTCGAGAGATATAGAGTGTATGTGTGTATGTTTGTTCCTTTGTGTGTGCATGTGTGTGTCCGTTCGGCTCACAGAGAAAAGAACTCGGCCGTGGCAAGAAGTTCCTGCCTGTCGTAAGATGCGACTAATGGGTAGGAGTCGAGAGGTGAAGGGTGTATGTGTGTGTGCGTGTGTGTGTGTGTGCGTGTGTGAGTAGGTGTGTGTCCGTTCGGCTCGCAGAGATTAGAATACGGCCGAGGCAATAAGTCCATGCCTGTCGTAAGAGGCGACTAATGGGTAGGAGTCGAGAGGTGAAGAGTGTATTTGTGTGTGTGTGTGTGTGCGTGTGTGCGTGTGTGTGTGAGTGTGTGTGTATATGTGTGTGTGTCCGTTTGGCTTGCAGAGATAAGAATACGGCCGAGGCAAGAAGGCCCTGCCTGTCGTAAGAGAAGAATAATGGGTAGGAGTCGAGAAGTGAAGAGTGTATGTATGTCTGTGCGTGTGTGCGTGCGTGTGTGAGTGTTGTGTGTGTATGTGTGTGTCAGTGTGTGTGTGTGTCCGGTCGGCTCACAGAGATGAGAACACGGCCGTGGCAAGAAGGCCCTGCCTGTCGTAAGAGGCGACTAATGGGTAGGAGTCGAGAGGTGAAGAGTGTATGTGTGTGTGTGTGTGCGTGTGTGCGTATGTGTGCGTGTGTAAGTGTGTGTGTATGTGTGTGTGTCTGTATGGCTTGCAGAGATAAGAATACTGCCGAGGCAAGAAGGCCATGCTTGTTGTAAGGAGCGACTAATGGATAGGAGTCGAGAGATGAAGAGTGTACTTGTGTGTGTGCGTGTGTTCGTTTGTGTGTACGTGTGTATGTGTTTGTGCGTGTGTAAGTGTGTGTGTATGGGTGTGTGTGTCCGTTCGGCTTGCATAGATAAGAATACGGCCGTGGCAAGAAGGCCATGCTTGCTGTAAGGAGCGACTAATTGGTAGGAGTCGAGAGATAAAAAATGTGTATGTGTGTGTGTGTTTGTTCCTTTGTGTGTGCGTGTGTAAGTGTCTGTGTATGTATGTGTGTGTCCGTTCGGCTCACAGAGATAAGAACTCGGCCGTGGCAAGAAGTTCCTGCCTGTCGTAAGATGCGACTAATGGGTAGGAGTCGAGAGGTGAAGAGTGTATGTGTGTGCGTGTGCGTGTGCGTGTGTGCGTGTGTGTCTGCGTGTGAGCGTGCGTGTGTGTGTGAGTGTGTGTGTATGTCCGTTCGGCTCGCAGAGATAAGAACATGGTTGTAGCAAGAAGGCCCTGCCTCTTGTAAGGGGCGACTAATAGGTAGGAGTCGAGAGGTGAAGAGTGTATGTGTGTGTGCGTGTGTGCGTGTGTGTGCGCGTGTGTGAGTATGTGTGTGTGTCCGTTCGGCTTGCAGAGGGAAGAATACGTCCGTGGCAAGAAGTCCCTGAATGTCGTAAGAGGCGACTAATGGGTAGGAGTCGAGAGGTTAAGAGTGTATGTGTGTGCGTGTGTGTGTGCGTGTGTGAGTATGTGTGTGTGTCCGTTCGGCTTGCAGAGATAAGAACACGGCCGAGGCAAGAAGGCCCTGCCTGTCCTAAGAGGCGACTAATAGGTAGGAGTCGAGAGGTGGAGAGTGTGTGCGTGTGCGTGTGCGTGTGCGTGTGTGCGTCTGTGTGTCTGCGTGTGAGCGTGCGTGTGTGTGTGAGTGTGTGTGTATGTCCGTTCGGCTCGCAGAGATAAGAACATGGCTGTAGCAAGAAGGCCCTGCCTGTTGTAAGGGGCGACTAATGGGTAGGAGTCGAGAGGTAAAGAGTGTATGTGTGTGTGCGTGTGTGAGTATGTGTGTGTGTCCGTTCGGCTTGCAGAGATAAGAATACGTCCGTGGCAGGAAGTCCCTGAATGTCGTAAGAGGCGACTAATGGATAGGAGTCGAGAGGTAAAGAGTGTGTGCGTGTACGTGTGCGTGTGCGTGTGTGCGTGTGTGCCTGTGTGCGTGTAAGTGTGTGTGTGTGCGGTCGGCTCGCAGAGATAAGAACACGGCCGTGGCAAGAAGGCCCTGCCTGTCGTAAGAGGCGACTAATGGGTAGGAGTCGAGAGGTGAAGAATGTATGTGTGTGTGTGTGTGTGTGTGTGCCTGTGTGCGTGTGTATGCGTGTGTGAGTGTTTGTGTATGTGTGTATGTCCGTTTGGCTTGCAGAGATAAGAATACGTCCGTGGCAAGAAGTCCCTGAATGTCGTAAGAGGCGACTAATGGATAGGAGTCGAGAGGTGGAGAGTGTGTGCGTGTGCGTGTGCGTGTGCGTGTGTGCGTGTGTGCCTGTGTGCGTGTAAGTGTGTGTGTGCGGTCGGCTCGCAGAGATAAGAGCACGGCCGAGACAAGAAGGCCCTGCCTGTCGTAAGAGGCGACTAATAGGTAGGAGTCGAGAGGTGGAGAGTGTGTGCGTGTGCGTGTGCGTGTGTGCGTGTGTGTGTCTTCGTGTGAGCGTGTGTGTGCGTGTGTGAGTGTTTGTGTATGTGTGTATGTCCGTTTGGCTTGCAGAGATTAGAATACGGCCGAGGCAAGAAGGCCCTGCCTATCGTAAGAGGCGACTAATTGGTAGGAGTCGAGAGGTGAAGAGTGTACGTGTGTGTGCGTGTGTGAGTATGTGTGTGTGTCCGTTCGGCTTGCAGAGATAAGAATACGTCCGTGGCAAGAAGTCCCCGAATGTCGTAAGAGGCGACTAATGGATAGGAGTCGAGAGGTGGAGAGTGTGTGCGTGTGCGTGTGCGTGTGCGTGTGCGTGTGCGTGTGTGTGTGTGTGCCTGTGTGCGTGTAAGTGTGTGTGTGTGCGGTCGGCTCGCAGAGATAAGAACACGGCCGTGGCAAGAAGGCCCTGCCTGTCGTAAGAGGCGACTAATGGGTAGGAGTCGAGAGGTGAAGAATGTATGTGTGTGTGTGTGTGCCTGTGTGCGTGTGTGTGCGTGTGTGAGTGTTTGTGTATGTGTGTGTGTCCGTTTGGCTTGCAGAGATAAGAATACGGCCGAGGCAAGAAGGCCCTGCCTGTCGTAAGAGAAGAATAATGGGTAGGAGTCGAGAAGTGAAGAGTGTATGTATGTCTGTGCGTGTGTGCGTGCGTGTGTGAGTGTTGTGTGTGTATGTGTGTGTCAGTGTGTGTGTGTGTCCGGTCGGCTCACAGAGATGAGAACACGGCCGTGGCAAGAAGGCCCTGCCTGTCGTAAGAGGCGACTAATGGGTAGGAGTCGAGAGGTGAAGAGTGTATGTGTGTGTGTGTGTGCGTGTGTGCGTATGTGTGCGTGTGTAAGTGTGTGTGTATGTGTGTGTGTCTGTATGGCTTGCAGAGATAAGAATACTGCCGAGGCAAGAAGGCCATGCTTGTTGTAAGGAGCGACTAATGGATAGGAGTCGAGAGATGAAGAGTGTACTTGTGTGTGTGCGTGTGTTCGTTTGTGTGTACGTGTGTATGTGTTTGTGCGTGTGTAAGTGTGTGTGTATGGGTGTGTGTGTCCGTTCGGCTTGCATAGATAAGAATACGGCCGTGGCAAGAAGGCCATGCTTGCTGTAAGGAGCGACTAATTGGTAGGAGTCGAGAGATAAAAAATGTGTATGTGTGTGTGTGTTTGTTCCTTTGTGTGTGCGTGTGTAAGTGTCTGTGTATGTATGTGTGTGTCCGTTCGGCTCACAGAGATAAGAACTCGGCCGTGGCAAGAAGTTCCTGCCTGTCGTAAGATGCGACTAATGGGTAGGAGTCGAGAGGTGAAGAGTGTATGTGTGTGCGTGTGCGTGTGCGTGTGTGCGTGTGTGTCTGCGTGTGAGCGTGCGTGTGTGTGTGAGTGTGTGTGTATGTCCGTTCGGCTCGCAGAGATAAGAACATGGTTGTAGCAAGAAGGCCCTGCCTCTTGTAAGGGGCGACTAATAGGTAGGAGTCGAGAGGTGAAGAGTGTATGTGTGTGTGCGTGTGTGCGTGTGTGTGCGCGTGTGTGAGTATGTGTGTGTGTCCGTTCGGCTTGCAGAGGGAAGAATACGTCCGTGGCAAGAAGTCCCTGAATGTCGTAAGAGGCGACTAATGGGTAGGAGTCGAGAGGTTAAGAGTGTATGTGTGTGCGTGTGTGTGTGCGTGTGTGAGTATGTGTGTGTGTCCGTTCGGCTTGCAGAGATAAGAACACGGCCGAGGCAAGAAGGCCCTGCCTGTCCTAAGAGGCGACTAATAGGTAGGAGTCGAGAGGTGGAGAGTGTGTGCGTGTGCGTGTGCGTGTGCGTGTGTGCGTCTGTGTGTCTGCGTGTGAGCGTGCGTGTGTGTGTGAGTGTGTGTGTATGTCCGTTCGGCTCGCAGAGATAAGAACATGGCTGTAGCAAGAAGGCCCTGCCTGTTGTAAGGGGCGACTAATGGGTAGGAGTCGAGAGGTAAAGAGTGTATGTGTGTGTGCGTGTGTGAGTATGTGTGTGTGTCCGTTCGGCTTGCAGAGATAAGAATACGTCCGTGGCAGGAAGTCCCTGAATGTCGTAAGAGGCGACTAATGGATAGGAGTCGAGAGGTAAAGAGTGTGTGCGTGTACGTGTGCGTGTGCGTGTGTGCGTGTGTGCCTGTGTGCGTGTAAGTGTGTGTGTGTGCGGTCGGCTCGCAGAGATAAGAACACGGCCGTGGCAAGAAGGCCCTGCCTGTCGTAAGAGGCGACTAATGGGTAGGAGTCGAGAGGTGAAGAATGTATGTGTGTGTGTGTGTGTGTGTGCCTGTGTGCGTGTGTATGCGTGTGTGAGTGTTTGTGTATGTGTGTATGTCCGTTTGGCTTGCAGAGATAAGAATACGTCCGTGGCAAGAAGTCCCTGAATGTCGTAAGAGGCGACTAATGGATAGGAGTCGAGAGGTGGAGAGTGTGTGCGTGTGCGTGTGCGTGTGCGTGTGTGCGTGTGTGCCTGTGTGCGTGTAAGTGTGTGTGTGCGGTCGGCTCGCAGAGATAAGAGCACGGCCGAGACAAGAAGGCCCTGCCTGTCGTAAGAGGCGACTAATAGGTAGGAGTCGAGAGGTGGAGAGTGTGTGCGTGTGCGTGTGCGTGTGTGCGTGTGTGTGTCTTCGTGTGAGCGTGTGTGTGCGTGTGTGAGTGTTTGTGTATGTGTGTATGTCCGTTTGGCTTGCAGAGATTAGAATACGGCCGAGGCAAGAAGGCCCTGCCTATCGTAAGAGGCGACTAATTGGTAGGAGTCGAGAGGTGAAGAGTGTACGTGTGTGTGCGTGTGTGAGTATGTGTGTGTGTCCGTTCGGCTTGCAGAGATAAGAATACGTCCGTGGCAAGAAGTCCCCGAATGTCGTAAGAGGCGACTAATGGATAGGAGTCGAGAGGTGGAGAGTGTGTGCGTGTGCGTGTGCGTGTGCGTGTGCGTGTGCGTGTGTGTGTGTGTGCCTGTGTGCGTGTAAGTGTGTGTGTGTGCGGTCGGCTCGCAGAGATAAGAACACGGCCGTGGCAAGAAGGCCCTGCCTGTCGTAAGAGGCGACTAATGGGTAGGAGTCGAGAGGTGAAGAATGTATGTGTGTGTGTGTGTGTGCCTGTGTGCGTGTGTGTGCGTGTGTGAGTGTTTGTGTATGTGTGTATGTCCGTTTGGCTTGCAGAGATAAGAATACGGCCGAGGCAAGAAGGCATTGCCTATCGTAAGAGGCGACTAATTGGTAGGAGTCGAGAGGTGAAGAGTGTACGTGTGTGTGCGTGTGTAAGTATGTGTGTGTGTCGGTTCGGCTTGCAGAGATAAGAGCACGGCCGAGACAAGAAGGCCCTGCCTGTCGTAAGAGGCGACTAATAGGTAGGAGTCGAGAGGTGGAGAGTGTGTGCGTGTGCGTGTGCGTGTGTGCGTGTGTGTGTCTTCGTGTGAGCGTGCGTGTGTGTGTGAGTGTGTGTGTATGTCCGTTCGGCTCGCAGAGATAAGAACATGGCTGTAGCAAGAAGGCCCTGCCTGTTGTAAGGGGCGACTAATAGGTAGAAGTCGAGAGGTGAAGAGTGTATGTGTGTGTGCGTGTGTGCGTGTGTGTGTGCGTGTGTTAGTATGTGTGTGTGTCCGTTCGGCTTGCAGAGATAAGAACACGGCCGAGGCAAGAAGGCCCTGCCTGTCGTAAGAGGCGACTAATAGGTAGGAGTCGAGAGGTGGAGAGTGTGTGCGTGTGCGAGTGCGTGTGCGTGTGTGCGTGTGTGTGTCTGCGTGTGAGCGGGCGTGTGTGTGTGTGAGTGTGTGTGTATGTCCGTTCGGCTCGCAGAGATAAGAATACGTCCGTGGCAAGAAGTCCCTGAATGTCGTAAGAGGCGACTAATGGGTAGGAGTCGAGAGGTTAAGAGTGTATGTGTGTGTGTGTGAGTGTGTGTGTGTCCGTTCGGCCTGCAGAGATAAGAATACGTCCGGGGCAAGAAGGCACTGCCTGTCTTAAGAGGCGACTAATGGGTAGGAGTCGAGAGGTGAAGAGTGTATGTGTGTGTGTGTGCCTGTGTGCGTGTGTGTGCGTGTGTGAGTGTGTGTGTATGTGTGTGTGTCCATTTGGCTGCAGAGATAAGAATACGGCCGAGGCAAGTAGGATCTGCCTCTTGTAAGGGGCGACTAATAAGTAGGAGTCGGGAGGTGATGAGTGTATGTGTGTGTGTGCGTGTGTGTGCGTGTGTGAGTATGTGTGTGTGTTAGTTCGGCTTGCAGAAATAAGAACACGACCGAGGCAAGAAGGCCCTGCCTATCGTAAGAGGCGACTAATAGGTAGGAGTCGAGAGGTATAGAGTGTGTGCGTGTGCGTGTGCGTGTGCGTGTGTGCGTGTGTGTGTCTGCGTGTGAGCGTGCGTGTGTGTGTGTGAGTGTGTGTGTATGTCCGTTCGGCTCGCAGAGATAAGAATACGTCCGTGGCAAGAAGTCCCTGAATGTCGTAAGAGGCGACTAATGGGTAGGAGTCGAGAGGTTAAGAGTGTATGTGTGTGTGTGAGTGTGTGTGTGTCCGTTCGGCCTGCAGAGATAAGAATACGTCCGTGGCAAGAAGGCCCTGCCTGTCTTAAGAGGTGACTAATGGATAGGAGTCGAGAGGTGGAGAGTGTGTGCGTGTGCGTGTGCGTGTGCGTTTGCGTGTGCGTGTATGCGTGTGAGCCTGTATGCGTGTAAGTGTGTGTGTATGTGTGTGTGTGAGTGTGTGTGTGTGCGGTCGGCTCGCAGAGATAAGAACACGGCCGTGGCAAGAAGGCCCTTCCTGTCGTAAGAGGCGACTAATGGGTAGGAGTCGAGAGGTGACGAGTGTATGTGTGTATGTGTGTGCCTGTGTGCCGTTGTGTGCGTGTGTGAGTGTGTGTGTATGTGTGTGTGTCCGTTTAGCTGCAGAGATAAGAATACGGCCGAGGCAAGAATGATCTGCCTCTTGTAAGGGGCGACTAATAAGTAGGAGTCGGGAGGTGAAGAGTGTATGTGTGTGTGCGTGTGTGCGTGTGTGTGTGCGTGTGTGAGTATGTGTGTGTGTTAGTGCGGCTTGCAGAAATAAGAACACGACCGAGGCAAGAAGGCCCTGCCTATCGTAAGAGGCGACTAATAGGTAGGAGTCGAGAGGTGAAGAGTGTATGTGTGTGTGTGCGTGTGTGCGTGTGTGTGTGCGTGTGTGAGTATGTGTGTGTGTCCGATCGGCTTGCAGAGATAAGAACACGGCCGAGGCAAGAAGGCCCTGCCTTTCGTAAGAGGCGACTAATGGGTAGGAGTCGAGAGGTGAAGAGTGTATTTGTGTGTGTGTGTGTGTGTGTGTGCGTGCGTGTGTGTGTCAGTGTGTGTGTCCGTTCGGCTCACAGAGATAAGAACTCGGCCGTGGCAAGAAGTTCCTGCCTGTCGTAGGAGGCGACTAATGGGTAGGAGTCGACAGGTTAAGAGTTTATGTGTGTGTATGTGTGTGCGTGTGTGTGTGCGTGTGTGAGTATGTGTGTGTGTAACGATGCTCTGATCATTTAACAGTTCGAACCGTGGGAGTGTTAATATTTGCGCATCCGCTTCTACAACCTGACGGCGTAGTGGGATTCAAACGGCTATTTAAGGCGTGTGAATAGCGGAAATAGACAGTCTTGTAGCTAGCGCTCTAGGCTCCCTGACTCGCCGGTGTAGTGAACCAGCGAGCCATTCTGGACAGAGATAGTTCCGTATTGAGGATCATACTCTGTCCCTAACCAAGCGGAACCCATCGGTATTGCGTATTGAGCATTACCGTGGATCTGCACAGAACCAACCGGGACAGAGATTTCCGTATTGAGGATCATACTCTGTCCTTAGCCAAGCGGAACCCGTTGGCATTGTGTATTGAACATTGCCGCGGGTCTGCACAGCTAAATATTTTGTTTGCGAGCACATTCGAAGCTTTCGCTGAATTGAAGCGAAAGCGAGTATATTAGTAGTACTAATTAATTTCTTTTCTTTTATAGACGTTTGCCGGGGAATTCATTCATCGCGGGACCCAGACGGAAACGTAGAATTCATTTTGTTTTTGTTTTATAAGTATACAACGTAGAATTCCTTTTTTTAATTTTTATTTATTGTATATACTAAATTAATAGATTTATTTTTATTCCAAACCTGTGTTTTACTGAGTCTGTCGCCCCGAAAGAGCTACCCATCACATGTGTTAGTTCGGCTTGCAGAAATAAGAACACGACCGAGGCAAGAAGGCCCTGCCTATCGTAAGAGGCGACTTATAGGTAGGAGTCGAGAGGTGAAGAGTGTATGTGTGTGTGCGTGTGTGTGAGTGTGTGAGTATGTGTGTGTGTCCGTTCGGCTTGCAGAGATAAGAACATGGCCGAGGCAAGAAGGCCCTGCATGTCGTAAGAGGCGACTAATAGGTAGGAGTCGAGAGGTGGAGAGTGTGTGAGTGTGCGTGTGCGTGTGAGTGTGTGCGTGTGTGTGTCTGCGTGTGAGCGTGCGTGTGTGTGTGAGTGTGTGAGTATGTGTGTGTCCGTTTGGCTTGCAGAGATAAGAATACCTCCGTGGCAAGAAGTCCCTGAATATCGTAAGAGGCGACTAATGGGTAGGAGTCGAGAGGTTAAGAGTGTATGTGTGTGTGTGTGTGTGTGTGTGTGTGTGTGTGTGTGTTTGTGTGTGTGAGTGTGTCTGTGTACGTTCGGCCCGCAGAGATAAGAATGCGTCCGTGGCAAGAAGGCCCTGCCTGTCTTAAGAGGCGACTAATGGATAGAAGTCGAGAGGTGGAGAGTGTGTGCGTGTGCGTGTGCGTGTGCATGTGTGCTATTGTGCCTGTGTGCGTGTAAGTGTGTATGTATGTGTGTGTGTGAGTGTGTGTGTGTGCGGTCGGCTCGCAGAGATAGGAACACGGCCGTGGCCAGAAGGCCCTGCCTGTCGTAAGAGGCGACTAATGGGTAGGAGTTGAGAGGTGAAGAGTGTATGTGTGTGTGTGTGCCTGTATGCGTGTGTGTGCGTGTGTGAGTGTGTGTGTATGTGTGTGTGTCCGTTTGGCTTGCAGAGATAAGAATACGGCCGAGGCAAGAAGGATCTGCCTCTTGTAAGGGGCGACTAATAAGTAGGAGTCGGGATGTGAAGAGTGTATGTGTGTGTGTGCGTGTGTGCGTGTGTGTGTGCGTGTGTGAGTATGTGTGTATGTCCGTTCGGCTTGCAGAGATAAGAACACGGCCGAGGCAAGAAGGCCCTGCCTGTCGTAAGAGGTGACTAATAGGTAGGAGTCGAGAGGTGAAGAATGTATGTGTGTGTGTTTGAGTGTGTGTGTGTGTCCGTTCGGCTCGCAGAGATAAGAATACGTCCGTGGCAAGAAGGCCCTGCCTGTCTTAAGAGGCAACTAATGGATAGGAGTCGAGAGGTGGAGAGTGTGTGCGTGTGCGTGTGCGTGTGCGTGTGCGTGTGCATGTGTGCGTGTGTGCCTGTGTGCGTGTAAGTGTGTGTGTATGTGTGTGTGTGAGTGTGTGTGTGTGCGGTCGGCTCGCAGAGATAAGAACACGGCCGAGGCAAGAAGGCCCTGCCTGTCGTAAGAGGCGACTAATAGGTAGGAGTCGAGAGGTGAAGAATGTATGTGTGTGTGCGTGTGTGCGTGTTTGTGTGTGTGTGAGTGTATGTGTGTGTGCGTGTGTGCGTGCGTGTGTGTGTGTGTGTTTGTGAGTGTGTGTGTGTGTGTATGTGTGTGTGTCCCTTCGGCTCGCAGAGATAAGCAAACAGCCGTGGCAAGAAGGCCATGCAAATCGTACCGGGCGACTAATGGGTAGGAGTCGAGAGGTGAAGAGTGGGCGACTAATAAGTAGGGTCGAGAGGTGAAGAGTGTATGTGTGTGTGTGTGTGCGTGTGTGCGTGTGTGTGCGTGTGTGAGTATGAATGTGTGTTAGTTCAGCTTGCAGAGATAAGAACACGACCGAGGCAAGAAGGCCCTGCCTAACGTAAGAGGCGACTAATAGGTAGGAGTCGAGAGGTGAGGAGTGTATTTGTGTGTGTGCGTGTGTGCGTGTGTGTGTGCGTGTGTGAGTATGTGTGTGTGTCCGTTCGGCTTGCAGAGATAAGAATACGTCCGTGGCAAGAAGGCCCTGCCTGTCTTAAGAGGCAACTAATGGATAGGAGTCGAGAGGTGGAGAGTGTGTGCGTGTGCGTGTGCGTGTGCGTGTGCATGTGTGCGTGTGTGCCTGTGTGCGTGTAAGTGTGTGTGTATGTGTGTGTGTGAGTGTGTGTGTGTGCGGTCGGCTCGCAGAGATAAGAAGACGGCCGAGGCAAGAAGGCCCTGCCTGTCGTAAGAGGCGACTAATAGGTAGGAGTCGAGAGGTGAAGAATGTATGTGTGTGTGCGTGTGTTCGTGTTTGTGTGTGTGTGAGTGTATGTGTGTGTGCGTGTGTGCGTGCGTGTGTGTGTGTGTGTTTGTGAGTGTGTGTGTGTGTGTATGTGTGTGTGTCCCTTCGGCTCGCAGAGATAAGCAAACAGCCGTGGCAAGAAGGCCATGCAAATCGTACCGGGCGACTAATGGGTAGGAGTCGAGAGGTGAAGAGTGGGCGACTAATAAGTAGGAGTCGAGAGGTGAAGAGTGTATGTGTGTGTGTGCGTGTGTGCGTGTGTGTGCGTGTGTGAGTATGAGTGTGTGTTAGTTCGGCTTGCAGAGATAAGAACACGACCGAGGCAAGAAGGCCCTGCCTAACGTAAGAGGCGACTAATAGGTAGGAGTCGAGAGGTGAGGAGTGTATTTTTGTGTGTGCGTGTGTGCGTGTGTGTGTGCGTGTGTGAGTGTGTGTGTATGTGTGTGTGTGTCCCTTCGCTCGCAGAGATAAGAAAACAGCGGTGGCAAGAAGGCCATGCCTGTCGTAAGAGGCGACTAATGGATAGGAGTCAAGAGGTAGAGAGTGTGTGCGTGTGCGTGTGTGTGTGAGTGTGTGTATGTGTGTGTGTCCCTTCGCTCGCAGAGATAAGAAAACAGCGGTAGCAAGAAGGCCATGCCTGTCGTAAGAGGCGACTAATGGGTAGGAGTCGAGAGGTGAAGAGTGTATGTGTGTGTGCGTGTGTGCGTGTGTGTGCGTGTGTAAGTGTGTGTGTATGTGTGTGTGTCTGTTTGGCTTGCAGAGATAAAAATACGGCCGAGGCAAGAAGGCCTTGCCTTTTGTAAGGGGCGACTAATAAGTAGGAGTCGAGAGGTGAAGAGTGTATGTGTGTGTGCCTGTGTGCGTGTGTTTGTGTGTGCGTGTGTGTGTGTGCGTGTGTGTGTGTGTGTCCGTTCGGCTTGCAGAGATAAAAATACGGCCGAGGCAAGAAGGACATGCCTGTCGTAAGAGGCGACTAATGGGTAGGAGTCGAGAGGTGAAGAGTGGATTTGTGTGTGTGTGTGTGCGTGTGTGTGCGTGTGTGCGTTCGTGTGTGTGTGAGTGTGTGTGTCCGTTCGGCTTACAGAGATAAGAACTCAGCTTTGGCAAGTAGTGCCTGCCTGTCGTAAAAGACGACTAATGGGTAGGAGTCGAGAGGTGAAGAGTGTATGTGTGTGTGTGTGTGCGTGTGTGCGTGCGTGTGCGTGTGTAAGTGTGTGTGTATGTGTGTGTGTGTGTGTCCCTTCGGCTCGCAGAGATAAGAAAACAGCGGTGGCAAGAAGGCCATGCCTGTCGTAAGGGGCAACTAATGGGTAGGAGTCAAGGGGTGAAGAGTGTATGTGTGCGTGCGTGTGTGCGTGTGTGCGTGTGTGTATGCGTGTGTGCGTATGTGTGTGAGTGTGTGTGTGTCCGTTCGGCTCGCAGAGATAAGAACACGGCCGTGGCAAGAAGGCCATGCAAATCGTACGGGGCGACTAATGGGTAGGAGTCGAGAGGTGAAGAGTGTATGTGTGTGTGTGCGTGTGTGAGTGTGTGTGTGCGTGTGTGAGTATGTGTGTGTGTGTCCGTTTGGCTTGCAGAGATAAGAACACGGCCGAGGCAAGAAGGCCCTGCCTGTCGTAAGAGGCGACTAATAGGTAGGAGTCGAGAGGTGAAGAATGTATGTGTGTGTGCGTGTGTGCGTGTTTGTGTGTGTGTGAGTGTATGTGTGTGTGCGTGTGGGCCTGCGTGTATGTGTGTCTGTTTGTGAGTGTGTGTGTATGTGTGTGTCCCTTCGGCTCGCAGAGATAAGAAAACAGCCGTGGCAAGATGGCCATGCAAATCGTACGGGGCGACTAATGGGTAGGAGTCGAGAGGTGAAGAGTGTATGTGTGTGTGTGCGTGTGTGAGTGTGTGTGTGCGTGTGTGAGTATGTGTGTGTGTCCGTTTGGCTTGCAGAGATAAGAACACGGCCGAGGCAAGAAGGCCCTGCCTGTCGTAAGAGGCGACTAATAGGTAGGAGTCGAGAGGAGAAGAATGTATGTGTGTGTGCGTGTGTGCGTGTTTGTGTGTGTGTGAGTGTATGTGTGTGTGCGTGTGGGCCTGCGTGTATGTGTGACTGTTTGTGAGTGTGTGTGTGTGTGTATGTGTGTGTCCCTTCGGCTCGCAGAGATAAGAAAACAGCCGTGGCAAGAAGGCCATGCAAATCGTACGGGGCGACTAATGGGTAGGAGTCAAGGGGTGAAGAGTGTATGTGTGCGTGCGTGTGTGCGTGTGTGCGTGTGTGTATGCGTGTGTGCGTATGTGTGTGAGTGTGTGTGTCCGTTCGGCTCGCAGAGATAAGAACACGGCCGAGGCAAGAAGGCCCTGCCTATAGTAAGAGGCGACTAATAGGTAGGAGTCGAGAGGTGAAGAGTGCATGTGTGTGTGTGTGCGTGTGTGCGTGTGTGTGTGCGTGTTTGAGTATGTGTGTGTGTCCGTTCGGCTTGCAGAGATAGGAACACGGCCGAGGCAAGAAGGCCCTGCCTGTCGTAAGAGGCGACTAATAGGTAGGAGTCGAGAGGTGAAGAATGTATGTGTGTGTGCGTGTGTGCGTGTTTGTGTGTGTGTGAGTGTATGTGTGTGTGCGTGTGGGCCTGCGTGTATGTGTGTCTGTTTGTGAGTGTGTGTGTGTATGTGTGTGTCCCTTCGGCTCGCAGAGATAAGAAAACAGCCGTGGCAAGAAGGCCATGCAAATCGTACGGGGCGACTAATGGGGAGGAGTCGAGAGGTGAAGAGTGTATGTGTGTGTGTGCGTGTGTGAGTGTGTGTGTGCGTGTGTGAGTATGTGTGTGTGTGTCCGTTTGGCTTGCAGAGATAAGAACACGGCCGAGGCAAGAAGGCCCTGCCTGTCGTAAGAGGCGATTAATAGGTAGGAGTCGAGTGGTAAAGAATGTATGTGTTTGTGCGTGTGTGCGTGTGTGTGTGTGAGTGTATGTGTGTGTGCGTCTGTGCGTGCGTGTGTGCGTGTGCGTGTCCGTGTGTGCGTACGTGTGTGCGTGTTTGTGTGTGTTTGTGAGTGTGTGAGTATGTGTGTGTGTTAGTTCGGCTTGCAGAAATAAGAACACGACCGAGGCAAGAAGGCTCTGCCTATCGTAAGAGGCGACTAATAGGTAGGAGTCGAGAGGTGAAGAGTGCATGTGTGTGTGTGCGTGTGTGCGTGTGTGTGTGCGTGTGTGAGTATGTGTGTGTGTCCGTTTGGCTTGCAGAGATATGAATACGTCCGTGGCAAGAAGTCCCTGAATGTCGTAAGAGGCGACTAATGGGTAGGAGTCGAGACGTTAAGAGTGTATGTGTGTGTGTGTGTGTGTAAGTGTGTGTGTGTCCGTTCGGCCCGCAGAGATAAGAATACGTCCGTGGCAAGAAGGCCCTGCCTGTTTTAAGAGACGACTAATGGATAGGAGTCGAGAGGTGGATAGTGTGTGCGTGTGCGTGTGCGTGTGTGTGTGTGCGTGTGTGCCTGTGTGCGTAAAAGGTGGGGGTAAGTATGTGTGTGGGAGTGTGTGTGTGCAGTCGGCTCGCAGAGATAAGAACACGACCGTGGCAAGAAGGCCCTGCCTGTCGTAAGAGGCGACTAATGGGTAGGAGTCGAGAGGTGAAGAGTGTATGTGTGTGTGTGTGTGTGTGTGTGTGTGTGCGTGTGTGTGCGTGTGTGAGTGTGTGTGTATGTGTGTGTGTTAGTTCGGCTTGCAGAAATAAGAACACGACCGAGGCAAGAAGGCTCTGCCTATCGTAAGAGGCGACTAATAGGTAGGAGTCGAGAGGTGAAGAGTGCATGTGTGTGTGTGCGTGTGTGCGTGTGTGTGTGCGTGTGTGAGTATGTGTGTGTGTTAGTTTGACTTGCAGAGATAAGAACACGGCCGAGGCAAGAAGGCCCTGCCTAACGTAAGAGGCGACTAATAGGTAGGAGTCGAGAGGTGAAGCGTGTATGTGTGTGTGTGCGCGTGTGTGCGTGTGTGCGTGTGCGTGTCCGTGTGTGCGTACGTGTGTGCGTGTTTGTGTGTGTTTGTGAGTGTGTGAGTATGTGTGTGTGTTAGTTCGGCTTGCAGAAATAAGAACACGACCGAGGCAAGAAGGCTCTGCCTATCGTAAGAGGCGACTAATAGGTAGGAGTCGAGAGGTGAAGAGTGCATGTGTGTGTGTGTGTGTGCGTGTGTGCGTGTGTGTGTGCGTGTGTGAGTATGTGTGTGTGTCCGTTTGGCTTGCAGAGATAAGAATACGTCCGTGGCAAGAAGTCCCTGCCTGTCGTAAGTGGCGACTAATAGGTAGGAGTCGAGAGGTGAAGAATGTATGTGTGTGTGCGTCTGTGCGTGCGTGTCTGCGTGTGCGTGTGCGTGTGTGCGTACGTGTGTGCTTGTTTGTGTGTGTTTGTGAGTGTGTGTGTGTGTATGTGTGTGTGTCCCTTCGGCTCGCAGAGATAAGAAAACAGCCGTGGCAAGAAGGCCATGCAAATCGTACGGGGCGACTAATAAGTAGGAGTCGAGAGCAGACGAGTGTATGTGTGCGTGTGTGTGTGAGTGTGAGTGTGTGTGTGTATGTGTGTGTCCCTTCGGCTCGCAGAGATAAGAAAACAGCCGTGGCAAGAAGGCCATGCAAATCGTACGGGGCGACTAATGGGTAGGAGTCGAGAGGTGAAGAGTGTATGTGTGTGTGTGTGCGTGTGTGCGTGTGTGTGTGCGTGTGTGAGTATATGTGTGTGTTAGTTTGACTTGCAGAGATAAGAACACGGCCGAGGCAAGAAGGCCCTGCCTAACGTAAGAGGCGACTAATAGGTAGGAGTCGAGAGGTGAAGAGTGTATGTGTGTGTGTGTGCGTGTGTGCGTGTGTGCGTGTGTGTGTGTGCGTGTGTGAGTATGTGTGTGTGTCCGTTCGGCTTGTAGAGATAAGAACACGGCCGAGGCAAGAAGGCCCTGCCTGTCGTAAGAGGCGACTAATAGGTAGGAGTCGAGAGGTGAAGAATGTATGTGTGTGTGCGTGTGTGCGTGTGTGTGTGTGAGTGTATGTGTGTGTGCGTCTGTGCGTGCGTATCTGCGTGTGCGTGTGCGTGTGTGCGTACGTGTGTGCGTGTTCGTGTGTGTCTGTGAGTGTGTGTGTGTGTGTATGTGTGTGTGTGTCCCTTCGGCTCGCAGAGATAAGAAAACAGCCGTGGCAAGAAGGCCATGTAAATCGTACGGGGCGACTAATAAATAGGAGTCGAGAGCAGAAGAGTGTATGTGTGCGTGTGTGTGTGAGTGTGAGTGTGTGTGTATGTGTGTGTCCCTTCGGCTCGCAGAGATAAGAAAACAGCCGTGGCAAGAAGGCCATGCAAATCGTACGGGGCGACTAATGGGTAGGAGTCAAGAGGTGAAGAGTGTATGTGTGCGTGCGTGTGTGCGTGTGTGTGTGTGTGAGTGTGTGTGTGTATGTATGTGTGTGTCCGTTCGGCTTGCAGAGATTAGAATACGGCCGAGGCAATAAGTTTATGCCTGTCGTAAGAGGCGATTAATGGGTAGGAGTCGAGAGGTGAAGAGTGTATTTGTGTGTGTGTGTGCGTGTGTGCGTGTGTGTGTGTTCGTTCGGCTCGCAGAGATAAGAACACGGCCGTGGCAAGAAGTCCCTGAATATCGTAAGAGTCGACTAATGGGTAGGAGTCGAGAGGTGAAGCGTGTATGTGTGTGTGTGTGTGTGTGTGTCCGTTCGGCTCGCAGAGATTAGAATACGGCCGAGGCAATAAGTCCATGCCTGTCGTAAGAGGCGACAAATGGGTAGGAGTCGAGAGGTGAAGAGTGTATTTGTGTGTGTGTGTGTGTGCGTGTGTGCGTGTGTGTGTGTCTCCGTTCGGCTCGCAGAGATAAGAACACGGCCCTGGCAAGAAGTTTCTGAATGTCGTAAGAGTCGACTAATGGGTAGGAGTCGAGAGGTGAAGCGTGTATGTGTGTGTGTGTATGTGTGCGAGTGTGTGTGTGTGTGTGTCCGTTCGGCTTGCAGAGATAATAATACGTCCGTGGCAAGAAGGCCCTGCATGTCTTAAGAGGCGACTAATGGATAGGAGTGGAAAGGTGGAGAGTGTGTGCGTGTGCGTGTGCGTGTGCGTGTGCGTGGGTGCGTGTGTGTGCGTGTGTGCGTGAGTCTGTGTGTAAGTGTGTGTGACTGTTCGGCTCGCAGAGATAAGAACACGGCCGTGGCAAGAAGGCCCTGCCTGTTATAAGAGGTGACTAATGGATAGGAGTTGAGAGGTAAAGAGTGTGTGCGTGTGGGTGTGCGTGTGCGTGTGTGCGTGTTTGCCTGTGTGCGTGTGTTTGTGTTGTGTGTGTGTGTGTGTGTGTCCGTTCGGCTTTCAGAGATAAGACACGGCCGTGGCAATAAGTCCCTGCTTGTCGTAAGAGGAGAATAATGGGTAGAAGTCGAGAGGTGAAGAGTGTATGTGTATGTGTGTGTGCGTGTGTGCGTGCGTGTGTGAGTGTGTGTGTATCTGTGTGTGTGTGAGTGTGTGTGTATGCGGTCGGCTCGCAGAGATAAGAACACGGCCGTGGCAAGAAGGCGCTGCCTGTCGTAAGAGGCGACTAATGGGTAGGAGTCGAGAGGTGAAGAGTGTATGTGTGTGTGTG
>NW_027311886.1:530000-537500 GCF_040954645.1 Diabrotica undecimpunctata
TGTGTGCGTGTGTAAGTGTGTGTGTATGTGTGTGTGTCTGTTTGGCTTGCAGAGATAAGAATACGGCCGAGGCAAGAAGGCCATGCTTGCTGTAAGGAGCGACTAATGGGTAGGAGTCGAGAGATGAAGAGTGTACGTGTGTGTGTGCGTGTGTTCGTTTGTGTGTACGTGTTTATGTGTTTGTGCGTGTGTAAGTGTGTGTGTGTATGGGTGTGTGTGTCCGTTCGACTTGCATAGATAAGAATACGGCCGTGGCAAGAAGGCCATGCTTGCTGTAAGGAGCGACTAATTGGTAGGAGTCGAGAGATATAGAGTGTATGTGTGTGTGTTTGTTCCTTTGTGTGTGCGTGTGTAAGTGTGTGTGTGTGTGTATGTATGTGTGTGTCCGTTCGGCTCACAGAGATAAGAACTCGGCCGTGGCAACAAGTTCCTGCCTGTCGTAAGATGCGACTAATGGGTAGGAGTCGAGAGGTGAAGAGTGTATGTGTGTGTGCGTGTGTGTGTGCGTGTATGAGTAGGTGTGTGTCCGTTCGGCTCGCAGAGATTAGAATACGGCCGAGGCAATAAGTCCATGCCTGTCGTAAGAGGCGACTAATGGGTAGGAGTCGAGAGGTGAAGAGTGTATTTGTGTGTGTGTGTGCGTGTGTGCGTGTGTGTGTGAGTGTGTGCCTGTGTGTGTGTGTGTGAGTGTGTGTGTGTGCGGTCGGCTCGCAGAGATAAGAACACGGCCGTGGCAAGAAGGCCCTGCCTGTCGTAAGAGGCGACTAATGGGTAGGAGTCGAGAGGTGAAGAGTGTATGTGTGTCTGTGCGTGTGTGCGTGCGTGTGTGGGTGTGTGTGTATGTGTGTGTGTTAGTGTGTGAGTGTCCGGTCGGCTCACAGAGATGAGAACTGGGCCGTGGCAAGAAGGCCCTGCCTGTCGTAAGAGGCGACTAATGGGTAGGAGTCGAGAGGTGAAGAGTGTATGTGTGTGTGTGCGTGTGTGCGTATGTGTGCGTGTGTAAGTGTGTGTGTATGTGTGTGTGTCTGTTTGGCTTGCAGAGATAAGAATACTGCCGAGGCAAGAAGGCCATGCTTGCTGTAAGGAGCGACTAATGGATAGGAGTCGAGAGATGAAGAGTGTACTTGTGTGTGTGCGTGTGTTCGTTTGTGTGTACGTGTGTATGTGTTTGTGCGTGTGTAAGTGTGTGTGTGTGTATGGGTGTGTGTGTCCGTTCGGCTTGCATATATAAGAATACGGCCGTGGCAAGAAGGCCATGCTTGCTGTAAGGAGCGACTAATTTTTAGGAGTCGAGAGATAAAAAATGTGTATGTGTGTGTGTGTTTGTTCCTTTGTGTGTGCGTGTGTAAGTGTGTATGTGTATGTATGTGTGTGTCCGTTCGGCTCACAGAGACAAGAACTCGGCCGTGGCAAGAAGTTCCTGCCTGTCGTAAGATGCGACTAATGGGTAGGAGTCGAGAGGTGAAGAGTGTATGTGTGTGCGTGTGCGTGTGCGTATGTGCGTGTGTGTCTGCGTGTGAGCGTGCGTGTATGTGTGAGTGTGTGTGTATGTCCGTTCGGCTCGCAGAGATAAGAACATGGCTGTAGCAAGAAGGCCCTGCCTGTTGTAAGGGGCGACTAATAGGTAGGAGTCGAGAGGTGAAGAGTGTATGTGTGTGCGTGTGTACGTGTGTGTGCGCGTGTGTGAGTATGTGTGTGTGTCCGTTCGGCTTGCAGAGATAAGAATACGTCGGTGGCAAGAAGTCCCTGAATGTCGTAAGAGGCGACTAATGGGTAGGAGTCGAGAGGTTAAGACTGTATGTGTGTGCGTGTGTGTGTGCGTGTGTGAGAATGTGTGTGTGTCCGTTCGGCTTGCAGAGATAAGAACACGGCCGAGGCAAGAAGGCCCTGCCTGTCCTAAGAGGCGACTAATTGGTAGGAGTCGAGAGGTGGAGAGTGTGTGCGTGTGCGTGTGCGTGTGCGTGGGTGCGTCTATGTGTCTGCGTGTGAGCGTGCGTGTGTGTGTGAGTGTGTGTGTATGTCCGTTCGGCTCGCAGAGATAAGAACATGGCTGTAGCAAGAAGGCCCTGCCTGTTGTAAGGGGCGACTAATAGGTAGGAGTCGAGAGGTGAAGAGTGTATGTGTGTGTGCGTGTGTGCGTGTGTGTGCGCGTGTGTGAGTATGTGTGTGTGTCCGTTCGGCTTGCAGTGATAAGAATACGTCCGTGGCAAGAAGTCCCTGAATGTCGTAAGAGGCGACTAATGGATAGGAGTCGAGAGGTGGAGAGTGTGTGCGTGTGCGTGTGCGTTTGCGTGTGTACGTGTGTGCCTGTGTGCGTGTAAGTGTGTGTGTGTGCGGTCGGCTCGCAGAGATAAGAACACGGCCGTGGCAAGAAGGCCCTGCCTGTCGTAAGAGGCGACTAATGGGTAGGAGTCGCGAGGTGAAGAATGTATGTGTGTGTGTGTGTGTGTGCCTGTGTGCGTGTGTGTGCGTGTGTGAGTGTGTGTGTATGTGTGTATGTCCGTTTGGCTTGCAGAGATAAGGATACGGCCGAGGCAAGAAGTCTCTGCCTATCGTAGGAGGCGACTAATTGGTAGGAGTCGAGAGGTGAAGAGTGTACGTGTGTGTGCGTGTGTGCGTGTGTGTGTGCGTGTGTAAGTATGTGTGTGTGTCGGTTCGGCTTGCAGAGATAAGAGCACGGCCGAGGCAAGAAGGCCCTGCCTGTCGTAAGAGGCGACTAATAGGTAGGAGTCGAGATGTGAAGAGTGTGTGCGTGTGCGTGTGCGTGTGTGCGTGTGTGTGTCTTCGTGTGAGCGTGCGTGTGTGTGTGAGTGTGTGTGTGTGTATGTCCGTTCGGCTCGCAGAGATAAGAACATGGCTGTGGCAAGAAGACCCTGCCTGTTGTAAGGGGCCACTAATAGGTAGGAGTCGAGAGGTGAAGAGTGTATGTGTGTGTGCGTGTGTGCGTGTGTGTGTGCGTGTGTAAGTATGTGTGTGTGTGTGTCCGTTCGGCTTGCAGAGATAAGAACACGGCCGAGGCAAGAAGGCCCTGCCTGTCGTAATAGGCGACTAATAGGTAGGAGTCGAGAGTCGCACGTGTGAGCGTGCGTGTGTGTGTGAGTGTGTGTGTATGTCCGTTCGGCTCGCAGAGATAAGAATACGTCTGTGGCAAGAAGTCCCTGAATGTCGTAAGAGGCGACTAATGGGTAGGAGTCGAGAGGTTAAGAGTGTATGTGTGTGTGTGAGTGTGTGTGTGTCCGTTCGGCCTGCAGAGATAAGAATACGTCTGTGGCAAGAAGGCCCTGCCTGTCTTAAGAGGCGACTAATGGATAGGAGTCGAGAGATGGAGAGTGTGTGCGTGTGCGTGTGCGTGTGCGTTTGCGTGTGCGTGTGTGCGTGTGTGCGTGTAAGTGTGTGTGTTTGTGTGTGTGTGAGTATGTGTGTGTGCGGTCGGCTCGCAGAGATAAGAACACGGCCGTGGCAAGAAGGCCCTGCCTGTCGTAAGAGGCGACTAATGGGTAGGAGTCGAGAGGTGAAGAGTGTATGTGTGTGTGTGTGTGTGTGTGTGTGCCTGTGTGCGTGTGTGTGCGTGTGTGAGTGTGTGTGTATGTGTGTGTGTCCGTTTGGCTGCGGAGATAAGAATACGGCCGAGGCAAGAAGGATCTGCCTCTTGTAAGGGGCGACTAATAAGTAGGAGTCGGGAGGTGAGGAGTGTATGTGTGTGTGTGCGTGTGTGCGTGTGTGTGTGCGTGTGTGAGTATGTGTGTGTGTTAGTTCGGCTTGCAGAAATAAGAACACGACCGAGGCAAAAAGGCCCTGCCTATCGTAAGAGGCGACTAATAGGTAGGAGTCGAGAGGTGAAGAGTGTATGTGTGTTTGGGTGTGTGCGTGTGTGTGTGCGTGTGTGAGTATTTGTGTGTGTCCGTTCGGCTTGCAGAGATAAGAACACGGCCGAGGCAAGAAAGCCCTGCCTTTCGTAAGAGGCGACTAATGGGTAGGAGTCGAGAGGTGAAGAGTGTATTTGTGTGGAACCCTACACAAAACAAGGTAAAGTACAGCATATGCCTATAACGGCACAAAAAGCGAGTTGTGGAAATCAACCAATGGCTGTCACCGTACTCTTCAACAATAGAATGAAACTCTTCATGTTGAGTCAATTCAGCGACGAACATTGCATCTGTGTCGAAGTACTAACTAAGGTTGGTAAGATTATAGTGGCAAACCTATATTGTCAGTTCAGCGAAGACATTCAAACATACATCAATAGAATGAAACAAATCTTCCGAACATATAAAGATGAGCGAGTTGTGGTTGTGGCGGACGCAAACGCGAAATCAGTCTTGTGGAATTCACCACAAACTGACGAGAAAGGGGCACTAGTTGAGGACATGATAAATGAACTACAACTAGTGCTACACAACAGGGCTGGTAATCCACCAACCTTCCAAAACAGAGCGGGGGCAACGAGTAACATCGACATTACGATGTCGAATGTGAAAGCTGCTAACCTCGTTCAGGGATGGAAGGTCACAGAACATGCGACCATCAGCGACCACAACTTTATCACCTTCGAAATATGCGATAGAAGAAATCAAAATATTGAAATGTCTGAGCGGAAATACAATGTAGGAAAAGCTAACTGGGATCACTTAAAAACTGTGTTCCGTCTACCGCAACCGGTGGGGGAGGGATGCAATGTCCATGACATAGCCAAACAATTAACAGCTGCGATACAAAGAGCGATGGATCAATCCATACCCAAATTAGTGAAGTCTAGAGGTATAAATAACACAGCTTGGAAGGAAAGTCCGACGAGATTGAGAGGCAGAGTACGTAACGCAAGAAAGCGTTACCAACGATGCCGAATCTTTCTCGAAAGACAACAACTTCTAAATGAATACAGGAATTTAAAAGACACATATAAAAAGGAAATTGCGGAAACAAAGGCAAAGAGTTGGGAAGTGTTTGTTACAAAACATCTTCAGCTCGACGTGTGGGGGGTCCCGTACAAAATTGTATCAAATAAAATACGAAGCCCTACAATGTTATCTACATTAATAAAGCACGACGGCTCGCTGACGGAAAGTTGGGAGGAATCAGCAGATACTCTGTTAGATGTACTGCTCCCACCCGACAATCTTGAAAACGAGACCGAAGAGCAATTAAGAATCAGGAGAGGCATGATACAAAGGTACGAGACGCCTGACAGTAGAGTTGAAGAGTTTAGTACAGCAGAAGTCTATGAACTACTAAAGAACATGAAAAGAGGCAAGGCCCCAGGGCCGGACAATATACATGTCGAAGTGCTTCAAGCACTGAACGAGCAGATAGTTCCTTATTTAACAACTATGTACAACTATTGCGTCAAACAGAGAAGGTTTCCTAATGTGTTCAAACAAGCTGACGTTATAATACTAAATAAAGGTGAAGATAAAGATCCAATGCAACCGAAATCATACAGGCCCATATGTTTACTAAACACAATGGGCAAACTGTATGAAAAACTACTTTGTAAAAGGCTAAGTGACATCAGAAATGTCAGTGGGATGCATCCAGCCCAGTATGGGTACAGGAGCGGAAAGTCAACCGAGGACGCTATAAACAAGGTTTACGAAATAATCGATAGTAGCGAGTGCAAATACGTAGTGACGGTATTTATTGACATTTCTGGAGCGTTCGACAATCTCTGGTGGCCTGCATTTTTCGAAAGACTTCGAGAAGTGCGGTGCCCTGGAGATTTGTACGGAAGCTTCAGAAATTACTGTCAGGATAGGTATGCGAGCCTAAGCTGCCCACATGCCAAAAAGACTCGGCATATATCAAAAGGATGCCCTCAAGGTTCGGTATGTGGTCCCATTTTTTGGGATCTCATGCTGGATAAATTGCTTGTTGAAATGACTGTTGCACCTGAGGTGCTTGGATGCATTGCATATGCGGATGACTTGTTGCTGGTCGTAGACGCTGATAGCAGAAGAGAACTCGAGGTAAAATCAAATAACGTACTGGAGGCCGTGACGGCGTGGACGTCGAGAGTAAAACTCACGATTTCACAGTCGAAAACGGTCTACAGTCTAGTAAAAGGTAGGTTGGAAAGAGATCCCCTAATAAGGATCGATGGAAGACCTATCAAGAGAACGAACAACACTAAATATCTGGGTATTGTCACTCACGAATCCAGACTATTTAGTAAACACATTACCAGCGTTTGCGACAAGGCGACAAGGCTGATGCATTGCATAGCAAGCTTGGCCCAAAGGGAATACAGGTTACCGTTTCATCAAGTAAGAGTGTATCTAAATGCAGTTCTTTCTTCCATAGTAGGATACGGAGCCAGTGTATGGGCACATAGACTTTCGAACGTCAAGAACAGAGAAAAAGTTGACAGAGCGCAAAGAGGTTTTCTGGTCAGAATGACTGGAGCCTTTAGCACGACGTCAACTTCTGCCTTGACGGTTCTCACAGGAGTTCTGCCACTCCATCTAGAAATAAGAAAACGAGCCAGCTCTTACTGGTTGAAAAAACAAAACCCGCAAAAAGCCCAAGAAATACTTGGTGCTAACACACAAACAACACGAGGTATCCATGATACCGTAAAACAACAGTGGCAGAATGAATGGGATGAAACACCGAAAGCGAGAAGGCTACACCAGTTTCTACCGAGACTGAGTGAGATTCCGGTGTACTTTAACCCGACACCAGGGTTAGTGCATTTCTTAACGGGGCACGGCCCGTATCCTGACTATCTGCATAGATTCAATCTTGCTGAGGGAAATCTATGTGAGTGTGGACAAGTTGGTACGCCTGAACATGCCTTATTCGAATGCGAGATATACGCGGATGTAAGGGAACTAAGAGAACAACTATCAAACCTAACGATAGAAGAAATAATAAGAAGCGAACATCACTTCAATTTATTAAATCTTCTAGCTAATAAAGTATCCAAACACCAACTGGAACTTTACAACAGCAGAAGGCAAATAGCTAGATAAGCTAACAGCCAAGAGAGAAAAATCAGTCACAATTTCATTAAATTATCAATATCATTATTTTATATAAATAGATAAAAAATCGAAAACCTATGACTATACAGTCAGAGATGGTAGATAAAAGGGATCCTCTCTGATAGTTTTGGAATAAGGGTCTGTGGCTCACCAGAACTGCAGAGAGGTGAACTGGCTCTCCGTATAGCGCTTTTTCCGACAAGCGCTTGCTCTGACAAATGCATGAAGCATGTACTTGCATGTAACGCATGCGATTGCATGTTACTAACACTAGATTAGGAATAACTTAGATTAGTGCATGTGATTGCGGTTCGCACCTGAGGATGAGTAGCATGGCTCACGTTTTGGGTGCGGGCCGAAATCATGGTTATAGTAGATAAGTAGTTATAGTAGTAGTTAGTCTTAGGTAACATTCGTAGAGGCCGAATGTATGTATAAAAAAGTTAGACGTTTAATTCGTAACACTTTTAATTTCAAATAACTCTACATTAGGGGAGTAGGGCCTATAGATTTAGGATTT
>NW_027311886.1:540000-565000 GCF_040954645.1 Diabrotica undecimpunctata
GTGTATGTGTGTGTGTGCGTGTGTGCGTGTGTGTGTGCGTGTGTGAGTATGTGTGTGTGTCCGATCGGCTTGCAGAGATAAGAACACGGCCGAGGCAAGAAGGCCCTGCCTTTCGTAAGAGGCGACTAATGGGTAGGAGTCGAGAGGTGAAGAGTGTATTTGTGTGTGTGTGTGTGTGTGTGTGTGCGTGCGTGTGTGTGTCAGTGTGTGTCAGTGTGTGTGTCCGTTCGGCTCACAGAGATAAGAACTCGGCCGTGGCAAGAAGTTCCTGCCTGTCGTAGGAGGCGACTAATGGGTAGGAGTCGACAGGTTAAGAGTTTATGTGTGTGTATGTGTGTGCGTGTGTGTGTGCGTGTGTGAGTATGTGTGTGTGTAACGATGCTCTGATCATTTAACAGTTCGAACCGTGGGAGTGTTAATATTTGCGCATCCGCTTCTACAACCTGACGGCGTAGTGGGATTCAAACGGCTATTTAAGGCGTGTGAATAGCGGAATTAGACAGTCTTGTAGCTAGCGCTCTAGGCTCCCTGACTCGCCGGTGTAGTGAACCAGCGAGCCATTCTGGACAGAGATAGTTCCGTATTGAGGATCATACTCTGTCCCTAACCAAGCGGAACCCATCGGTATTGCGTATTGAGCATTACCGTGGATCTGCACAGAACCAACCGGGACAGAGATTTCCGTATTGAGGATCATACTCTGTCCTTAGCCAAGCGGAACCCGTTGGCATTGTGTATTGAACATTGCCGCGGGTCTGCACAGCTAAATATTTTGTTTGCGAGCACATTCGGAGCTTTCGCTGAATTGAAGCGAAAGCGAGTATATTAGTAGTACTAATTAATTTCTTTTCTTTTATAGACGTTTGCCGGGGAATTCATTCATCGCGGGACCCAGACGGAAACGTAGAATTCATTTTGTTTTTGTTTTATAAGTATACAACGTAGAATTCCTTTTTTTAATTTTTATTTATTGTATATACTAAATTAATAGATTTATTTTTATTCCAAACCTGTGTTTTACTGAGTCTGTCGCCCCGAAAGAGCTACCCATCACATGTGTTAGTTCGGCTTGCAGAAATAAGAACACGACCGAGGCAAGAAGGCCCTGCCTATCGTAAGAGGCGACTTATAGGTAGGAGTCGAGAGGTGAAGAGTGTATGTGTGTGTGCGTGTGTGTGAGTGTGTGAGTATGTGTGTGTGTCCGTTCGGCTTGCAGAGATAAGAACACGGCCGAGGCAAGAAGGCCCTGCCTGTCGTAAGAGGCGACTAATAGGTAGGAGTCGAGAGGTGGAGAGTGTGTGAGTGTGCGTGTGCGTGTGAGTGTGTGCGTGTGTGTGTCTGCGTGTGAGCGTGCGTGTGTGTGTGAGTGTGTGAGTATGTGTGTGTCCGTTTGGCTTGCAGAGATAAGAATACGTCCGTGGCAAGAAGTCCCTGAATATCGTAAGAGGCGACTAATGGGTAGGAGTCGAGAGGTTAAGAGTGTATGTGTGTGTGTGTGTGTGTGTGTGTGAGTGTGTCTGTGTACGTTCGGCCCGCAGAGATAAGAATACGTCCGTGGCAAGAAGGCCCTGCCTGTCTTAAGAGGCGAGTAATGGATAGAAGTCGAGAGGTGGAGAGTGTGTGCGTGTGCGTGTGCGTGTGCGTGTGCATGTGTGCTTGTGTGCCTGTGTGCGTGTAAGTGTGTATGTATGTGTGTGTGTGAGTGTGTGTGTGTGCGGTCGGCTCGCAGAGATAGGAACACGGCCGTGGCCAGAAGGCCCTGCCTGTCGTAAGAGGCGACTAATGGGTAGGAGTTGAGAGGTGAAGAGTGTATGTGTGTGTGTGTGTGCCTGTATGCGTGTGTGTGCGTGTGTGAGTGTGTGTATGTGTGTGTGTCCGTTTGGCTTGCAGAGATAAGAATACGGCCGAGGCAAGAAGGATCTGCCTCTTGTAAGGGGCGACTAATAAGTAGGAGTCGGGAGGTGAAGAGTGTATGTGTGTGTGTGCGTGTGTGCGTGTGTGTGTGCGTGTGTGAGTATGTGTGTGTGTCAGTTCGGCTTGCAGAAATAAGAACACGACCGAGGCAAAAAGGCCCTGCCTATCGTAAGAGGCGACTAATAGATAGGAGTCGAGAGGTGAAGAGTAGATGTGTGTGTGTGCGTGTGTGCGTGTGTGTGTGCGTGTGTGAGTATGTGTGTATGTCCGTTCGGCTTGCAGAGATAAGAACACGGCCGAGGCAAGAAGGCCCTGCCTGTCGTAAGAGGTGACTAATAGGTAGGAGTCGAGAGGTGAAGAATGTATGTGTGTGTGTGAGTGTATGAGTGTGTGCGTGTGTGCGTGCGTGTGTGCGTGTGTGTGTGAGAGTGTGTGTGTGTCCGTTCGGCTCGCAGAGATAAGCAAACAGCCGTGGCAAGAAGGCCATGCAAATCGTACCGGGCGACTAATGGGTAGGAGTCGAGAGGTGAAGAGTGGGCGACTAATAAGTAGGGTCGAGAGGTGAAGAGTGTATGTGTGTGTGTGCGTGTGTGCGTGTGTGTGCGTGTGTGAGTATGAATGTGTGTTAGTTCAGCTTGCAGAGATAAGAACACGACCGAGGCAAGAAGGCCCTGCCTAACGTAAGAGGCGACTAATAGGTAGGATTCGAGAGGTGAGGAGTGTATTTGTGTGTGTGCGTGTGTGCGTGTGTGTGTGCGTGTGTGAGTATGTGTGTGTGTCCGTTCGGCTTGCAGAGATAAGAATACGTCCGTGGCAAGAAGGCCCTGCCTGTCTTAAGAGGCAACTAATGGATAGGAGTCGAGAGGTGGAGAGTGTGTGCGTGTGCGTGTGCGTGTGCGTGTGCATGTGTGCGTGTGTGCCTGTGTGCGTGTAAGTGTGTGTGTATGTGTGTGTGTGTGAGTGTGTGTGTGTGCGGTCGGCTCGCAGAGATAAGAACACGGCCGAGGCAAGAAGGCCCTGCCTGTCGTAAGAGGCGACTAATAGGTAGGAGTCGAGAGGTGAAGAATGTATGTGTGTGTGCGTGTGTGCGTGTTTGTGTGTGTGTGAGTGTATGTGTGTGTGCGTGTGTGCGTGCGTGTGTGTGTGTGTGTTTGTGAGTGTGTGTGTGTGTGTGTATGTGTGTGTGTCCCTTCGGCTCGCAGAGATAAGCAAACAGCCGTGGCAAGAAGGCCATGCAAATCGTACCGGGCGACTAATGGGTAGGAGTCGAGAGGTGAAGAGTGGGCGACTAATAAGTAGGAGTCGAGAGGTGAAGAGTGTATGTGTGTGTGTGTGTGCGTGTGTGCGTGTGTGTGTGTGTGTGAGTATGAGTGTGTGTTAGTTCGGCTTGCAGAGATAAGAACACGACCGAGGCAAGAAGGCCCTGCCTAACGTAAGAGGCGACTAAAAGGTAGGAGTCGAGAGGTGAGGAGTGTATTTTTGTGTGTGCGTGTGTGCGTGTGTGTGTGCGTGTGTGAGTGTGTGTGTATGTGTGTGTGTGTCCCTTCGCTCGCAGAGATAAGAAAACAGCGGTGGCAAGAAGGCCATGCCTGTCGTAAGAGGCGACTAATGGATAGGAGTCAAGAGGTGGAGAGTGTGTGCGTGTGCGTGTGTGTGTGAGTGTGTGTGTATGTGTGTTTGTCCCTTCGCTCGCAGAGATAAGAAAACAGCGGTAGCAAGAAGGCCATGCCTGTCGTAAGAGGCGACTAATGGGTAGGAGTCGAGAGGTGAAGAGTGTATGTGTGTGTGTGCGTGTGTGCGTGTGTGTGCGTGTGTAAGTGTGTGTGTATGTGTGTGTGTCTGTTTGGCTTGCAGAGATAAAAATACGGCCGAGGCAAGAAGCTTGCCTTTTGTAAGGGGCGACTAATAAGTAGGAGTCGAGAGGTGAAGAGTGTATGTGTGTGTGCCTGTGTGCGTGTGTTTGTGTGTGCGTGTGTGTGTGTGCGTGTGTGTGTGTGTGTCCGTTCGGCTTGCAGAGATAAAAATACGGCCGAGGCAAGAAGGACATGCCTGTCGTAAGAGGCGACTAATGGGTAGGAGTCGAGAGGTGAAGAGTGGATTTGTGTGTGTGTGTGTGCGTGTGTGTGCGTGTGTGCGTTCGTGTGTGTGTGAGTGTGTGTGTCCGTTCGGCTTACAGAGATAAGAACTCAGCTTTGGCAAGTAGTGCCTGCCTGTCGTAAAAGACGACTAATGGGTAGGAGTCGAGAGGTGAAGAGTGTATGTGTGTGTGTGTGTGCGTGTGTGCGTGTGTGTGCGTATGTAAGTGTGTGTGTATGTGTGTGTGTGTGTCCCTTCGGCTCGCAGAGATAAGAAAACAGCGGTGGCAAGAAGGCCATGCCTGTCGTAAGGGGCGACTAATGGGTAGGAGTCAAGGGGTAAAGAGTGTATGTGTGCGTGCGTATGTGCGTGTGTGCGTGTGTGTATGCGTGTGTGCGTATGTGTGTGAGTGTGTGTGTGTCCGTTCGGCTCACAGAGATAAGAACACGGCCGTGGCAAGAAGGCCATGCAAATCGTACGGGGCGACTAATGGGTAGGAGTCGAGAGGTGAAGAGTGTATGTGTGTGTGTGCGTGTGTGAGTGTGTGTGTGCGTGTGTGAGTATGTGTGTGTGTGTCCGTTTGGCTTGCAGAGATAAGAACACGGCCGAGGCAAGAAGGCCCTGCCTGTCGTAAGAGGCGACTAATAGGTAGGAGTCGAGAGGTGAAGAATGTATGTGTGTGTGCGTGTGTGCGTGTTTGTGTGTGTGTGAGTGTATGTGTGTGTGCGTGTGGGCCTGCGTGTATGTGTGTCTGTTTGTGAGTGTGTGTGTGTATGTGTGTGTTCCTTCGGCTCGCAGAGATAAGAAAACAGCCGTGGCAAGATGGCCATGCAAATCGTACGGGGCGACTAATGGGTAGGAGTCGAGAGGTGAAGAGTGTATGTGTGTGTGTGCGTGTGTGAGTGTGTGTGTGTGTGTATGCGTGTGTGCGTATGTGTGTGAGTGTGTGTGTGTCCGTTCGGCTCGCAGAGATAAGAACACGGCCGAGGCAAGAAGGCCCTGCCTATCGTAAGAGGCGACTAATAGGTAGGAGTCGAGAGGTGAAGAGTGCATGTGTGTGTGTGTGCGTGTGTGCGTGTGTGTGTGCGTGTGTGAGTATGTGTGTGTGTGTCCGTTCGGCTTGCAGAGATAGGAACACGGCCGAGGCAAGAAGGCCCTGCCTGTCGTAAGAGGCGACTAATAGGTAGGAGTCGAGAGGTGAAGAATGTATGTGTGTGTGCGTGTGTGCGTGTTTGTGTGTGTGTGAGTGTATGTGTGTGTGCGTGTGGGCCTGCGTGTATGTGTGTCTGTTTGTGAGTGTGTGTGTGTGTATGTGTGTGTCCCTTCGGCTCGCAGAGATAAGAAAACAGCCGTGGCAAGAAGGCCATGCAAATCGTACGGGGCGACTAATGGGTAGGAGTCGAGAGGTGAAGAGTGTATGTGTGTGTGTGCGTGTGTGAGTGTGTGTGTGCGTGTGTGAGTATGTGTGTGTGTGTCCGTTTGGCTTGCAGAGATAAAAACACGGCCGAGGCAAGAAGGCCCTGCCTGTCGTAAGAGGCGATTAATAGGTAGGAGTCGAGTGGTGAAGAATGTATGTGTGTGTGCGTGTGTGCGTGTGTGTGTGTGAGTGTATGTGTGTGTGCGTCTGTGCGGGCGTGTGTGCGTGTGCGTGTCCGTGTGTGCGTACGTGTGTGCGTGTTTGTGTGTGTTTGTGAGTGTGTGAGTATGTGTGTGTGTTAGTTCGGCTTGCAGAAATAAGAACACGACCGAGGCAAGAAGGCTCTGCCTATCGTAAGAGGCGACTAATAGGTAGGAGTCGAGAGGTGAAGAGTGCATGTGTGTGTGTGTGCGTGTGTGCGTGTGTGTGTGCGTGTGTGAGTATGTTTGTGTGTCAGTTTGGCTTGCAGAGATAAGAATACGTCCGTGGCAAGAAGGCCCTGCCTGTCTTAAGAGGCGACTAATGGATAGGAGTCGAGAGGTGGATAGTGTGTGCGTGTACGTGTGCGTGTGTGTGTGTGCGTGTGTGCCTGTGTGCGTAAAAGGTGGGGGTAAGTATGTGTGTGGGAGTGTGTGTGTGCAGTCGGCTCGCAGAGATAAGAACACGACCGTGGCAAGAAGGCCCTGCCTGTCGTAAGAGGCGACTAATGGGTAGGAGTCGAGAGGTGAAGAGTGTATGTGTGTGTGTGTGTGCGTGTGTGCGTGTGTGTGCGTGTGTGAGTGTGTGTGTATGTGTGTGTGTTAGTTCGGCTTGCAGAAATAAGAACACGACCGAGGCAAGAAGGCTCTGCCTATCGTAAGAGGCGACTAATAGGTAGGAGTCGAGAGGTGAAGAGTGCATGTGTGTGTGTGCGTGTGTGCGTGTGTGTGTGCGTGTGTGAGTATGTGTGTGTGTTAGTTTGACTTGCAGAGATAAGAACACGGCCGAGGCAAGAAGGCCCTGCCTATCGTAAGAGGCGACTAATAGGTAGGAGTCGAGAGGTGAAGCGTGTATGTGTGTGTGTGCGCGTGTGTGCGTGTGTGCGTGTGCGTGTCCGTGTGTGCGTACGTGTGTGCGTGTTTGTGTGTGTTTGTGAGTGTGTGAGTATGTGTGTGTGTTAGTTCGGCTTGCAGAAATAAGAACACGACCGAGGCAAGAAGGCTCTGCCTATCGTAAGAGGCGACTAATAGGTAGGAGTCGAGAGGTGAAGAGTGCATGTGTGTGTGTGTGTGCGTGTGTGCGTGTGTGTGTGCGTGTGTGAGTATGTGTGTGTGTCCGTTTGGCTTGCAGAGATAAGAATACGTCCGTGGCAAGAAGTCCCTGCCTGTCGTAAGAGGCGACTAATAGGTAGGAGTCGAGAGGTGAAGAATGTATGTGTGTGTGCGTCTGTGCGTGCGTGTCTGCGTGTGCGTGTGCGTGTGTGCGTACGTGTGTGCTTGTTTGTGTGTGTTTGTGAGTGTGTGTGTGTGTGTATGTGTATGTGTCCCTTCGGCTCGCAGAGATAAGAAAACAGCCGTGGCAAGAAGGCCATGCAAATCGTACGGGGCGACTAATAAGTAGGAGTCGAGAGCAGACGAGTGTATGTGTGCGTGTGTGTGTGAGTGTGAGTGTGTGTGTGTATGTGTGTGTCCCTTCGGCTCGCAGAGATAAGAAAACAGCCGTGGCAAGAAGGCCATGCAAATCGTACGGGGCGACTAATGGGTAGGAGTCGAGAGGTGAAGAGTGTATGTGTGTGTGTGTGTGCGTGTGTGCGTGTGTGTGTGCGTGTGTGATTATATGTGTGTGTTAGTTTGACTTGCAGAGATAAGAACACGGCCGAGGCAAGAAGGCCCTGCCTAACGTAAGAGGCGACTAATAGGTAGGAGTCGAGAGGTGAAGAGTGTATGTGTGTGTGTGCGTGTGTGCGTGTGTGCGTGTGTGCGTGTGTGTGTGTGCGTGTGTGAGTATGTGTGTGTGTCCGTTCGGCTTGTAGAGATAAGAACACGGCCGAGGCAAGAAGGCCCTGCCTGTCGTAAGAGGCGACTAATAGGTAGGAGTCGAGAGGTGAAGAATGTATGTGTGTGTGCGTGTGTGCGTGTGTGTGTGTGAGTGTATGTGTGTGTGCGTCTGTGCTTGCGTGTCTGCGTGTGCGTGTGCGTGTGTGCGTACGTGTGTGCGTGTTCGTGTGTGTCTGTGAGTGTGTGTGTGTGTATGTGTGTGTGTGTGTCCCTTCGGCTCGCAGAGATAAGAAAACAGCCGTGGCAAGAAGGCCATGTAAATCGTACGGGGCGACTAATAAATAGGAGTCGAGAGCAGAAGAGTGTATGTGTGCGTGTGTGTGTGAGTGTGAGTGTGTGTGTATGTGTGTGTCCCTTCGGCTCGCAGAGATAAGAAAACAGCCGTGGCAAGAAGGCCATGCAAATCGTACGGGGCGACTAATGGGTAGGAGTCAAGAGGTGAAGAGTGTATGTGTGCGTGAGTGTGTGCGTGTGTGTGTGTGAGTGTGTGTGTATGTATGTGTGTGTCCGTTCGGCTTGCAGAGATTAGAATACGGCCGAGGCAATAAGTTTATGCCTGTCGTAAGAGGCGACTAATGGGTAGGAGTCGAGAGGTGAAGAGTGTATTTGTGTGTGTGTGTGCGTGTGTGCGTGTGTGTGTGTTCGTTCGGCTCGCAGAGATAAGAACACGGCCGTGGCAAGAAGTCCCTGAATATCGTAAGAGTCGACTAATGGGTAGGAGTCGAGAGGTGAAGCGTGTATGTGTGTGTGTGTGTGTGTGTCCGTTCGGCTCGCAGAGATTAGAATACGGCCGAGGCAATAAGTCCATGCCTGTCGTAAGAGGCGACAAATGGGTAGGAGTCGAGAGGTGAAGAGTGTATTTGTGTGTGTGTGTGTGTGTGCGTGTGTGCGTGTGTGTGTGTCTCCGTTCGGCTCGCAGAGATAAGAACACGGCCCTGGCAAGAAGTTTCTGAATGTCGTAAGAGTCGACTAATGGGTAGGAGTCGAGAGGTGAAGCGTGTATGTGTGTGTGTGTATGTGTGCGAGTGTGTGTGTGTGTGTGTGTGTGTCCGTTCGGCTTGCAGAGATAATAATACGTCCGTGGCAAGAAGGCCCTGCATGTCTTAAGAGGCGACTAATGGATAGGAGTCGAGAGGTGGAGAGTGTGTGCGTGTGCGTGTCCGTGTGCGTGTGCGTGTGTGCGTGTGTTCCTATGTGCGAGTGTTTGTGTGTGCGTGTGTGTGTGTGTCCGTTCGGCTTTCAGAGATAATAACACGGCCGGGAAAAGAAGGCCCTGCCTCTCGTAAGAGTCGACTAAAAGGTAGGGGTCGAGAGGTGAAGAGTGTATGTGTGTGTGTATGAGTGTGTGTGTGTGTCCGCTCGGCTCGCAGAGATATGAATACGGCCGTGGCAAGAAGGGCCTGCCTGTCTTAACAGGCGACTAATGGATAGGAGTGGAAAGGTGGAGAGTGTGTGCGTGTGCGTGTGCGTGTGCGTGTGCGTGGGTGCGTGTGTGTGCGTGTGTGCGTGAGTCTGTGTGTAAGTGTGTGTGTCCGTTCGGCTCGCAGAGATAAGAACACGGCCGTGGCAAGAAGGCCCTGCCTGTTATAAGAGGTGACTAATGGATAGGAGTTGAGAGGTAAAGAGTGTGTGCGTGTGGGTGTGCGTGTGCGTGTGTGCGTGTTTGCCTGTGTGCGTGTGTTTGTGTTGTGTGTGTGTGTGTGTCCGTTCGGCTTTCAGAGATAAGACACGGCCGTGGCAATAAGTCCCTGCTTGTCGTAAGAGGAGAATAATGGGTAGAAGTCGAGAGGTGAAGAGTGTATGTGTATGTGTGTGTGCGTGTGTGCGTGCGTGTGTGAGTGTGTGTGTATCTGTGTGTGTGTGAGTGTGTGTGTATGCGGTCGGCTCGCAGAGATAAGAACACGGCCGTGGCAAGAAGGCGCTGCCTGTCGTAAGAGGCGACTAATGGGTAGGAGTCGAGAGGTGAAGAGTGTATGTGTGTGTGTGTGTGCTTGTATGCATGTGTGTGCGTGTGTGAGTGTGTGTGTATGTGTGTGTGTGTGTATGTGTGTGTGTCCCTTCGCTCGCAAAGATAAGAAAACAGCGGTGGCAAGAAGGCCATGCCTGTCGTAAGAGGCGACTAATGGATAGGAGTCGAGAGGTGGAGAGTGTGTGCGTGTGCTTGTGCGTGTGCGTGTGTGAGTATGTGTGTGTTCGTTCGGGTTGCAGAGATAAGAACACGGCCGTGGCAAGAATTCCCTGCCTGTCGTAAGAGGAGAATAATGGGTAGGAGTCGAGAGGTAAAGAGTATATGTGTGTCTGTGCGTGTGTGCGTGCGTGTGTAAGTGTGTGTGTATGTGTGTGTGCCAGTGTGTGTGTGTCCGGTCGGCTCGCAGAGATGAGAACACAGCCGTGGCAAGAAGGCCCTGCCTGTCGTAAGAGGCGACAAATGGGTAGAAGTCGAGAGGTGAAGAATGTATGTGTGTGTGCGTGTTTGTGTGTGTATGAGTGTATGTGTGTGTGCGTGTGTACGTGCGTGTTTGCGTGTGTGTGTGTGAGTGTGTGTGTATGTGTGTGTGTGTGTCCCTTCGCTCGCAGAGATGAGAAAACGGCGGTGGCCTGTCGTAAGAGGCGACTAATGGATAGGAGTCGAGAGGTGGAGTGTGTGTGCGTGTGCGTGTGTGTGTGTGTGTGCGTGTGTGTGTCCGTTCGGCCTGCAGAGATAAGAACACGGCCGTGGCAAGAAGTCCCTGCCTATCGTAAGAGGAGAATAATGGGTAGAAGTCGCGAGGTGAAGAGTGTATGTGTGTGTGTGCGTTTGTGCGTGCCTGTGTGAGTGTGTGTGTATGTGTGTGTGTCAGTGTGTGTGTTTCCGGTCGGCTCGCAGATATGAGAACACGGCCGTCACAAGAAGGCCCTGCCTGTCGTACGAGACGACTAATGGGTAGGAGTCGAGAGGTGAAGAGTGTATGTGTGTGTGTGTGTGCGTGTGTGGGTGTGTGTGCGTGTGTAAGTGTGTGTGTATGTGTGTGTGTGTGTCTGTTTGGCTTGCAGAGATAAGAATACGGCCGAGGCAAGAAGGCCCTGCCTCTTGTAAGGGGCGACTGATAAGTAGGAGTCGAGAGGTGAAGAGTGTATGTGTGTTTGTGCCTGTGTGCGTGTGTTTGTGTGTGTGTGTGCGTGTGTGTGTGTGTCCGTTCGGCTTGCAGAGATAAGAACACGGCCGAGGCAAGAAGGCCCTGCCTGTCGTAAGAGGCGACTAATAGATAGGAGTCGAGAGGTGAAGAATGTATGTGTGTGTGCGTGTGTGCGTGCGTGTGTGAGTGTGTGTGTATCTGTGTGTGTGTGAGTGTGTGTGTATGCGGTCGGCTCGCAGAGATAAGAACACGGCCGTGGCAAGAAGGCGCTGCCTGTCGTAAGAGGCGACTAATGGGTAGGAGTCGAGAGGTGAAGAGTGTATGTGTGTGTGTGTGCTTGTATGCATGTGTGTGCGTGTGTGAGTGTGTGTGTATGTGTGTGTGTATGTGTGTGTGTCCCTTCGCTCGCAAAGATAAGAAAACAGCGGTGGCAAGAAGGCCATGCCTGTCGTAAGAGGCGACTAATGGATAGGAGTCGAGAGGTGGAGAGTGTGTGCGTGTGCTTGTGCGTGTGCGTGTGTGAGTATGTGTGTGTTCGTTCGGGTTGCAGAGATAAGAACACGGCCGTGGCAAGAATTCCCTGCCTGTCGTAAGAGGAGAATAATGGGTAGGAGTCGAGAGGTAAAGAGTATATGTGTGTCTGTGCGTGTGTGCGTGCGTGTGTAAATGTGTGTGTATGTGTGTGTGCCAGTGTGTGTGTGTCCGGTCGGCTCGCAGAGATGAGAACACAGCCGTGGCAAGAAGGCCCTGCCTGTCGTAAGAGGCGACAAATAAGTAGAAGTCGAGAGGTGAAGAATGTATGTGTGTGTGCGTGTGTGCGTGTTTGTGTGTGTATGAGTGTATGTGTGTGTGCGTGTGTACGTGCGTGTTTGCGTGTGTGTGTGTGAGTGTGTGTGTATGTGTGTGTGTGTGTCCCTTCGCTCGCAGAGATGAGAAAACGGCGGTGGCCTGTCGTAAGAGGCGACTAATGGATAGGAGTCGAGAGGTGGAGTGTGTGTGCGTGTGCGTGTGTGTGTGCGTGTGTGCGTGTGTGTGTCCGTTCGGCCTGCAGAGATAAGAACACGGCCGTGGCAAGAAGTCCCTGCCTATCGTAAGAGGAGAATAATGGGTAGAAGTCGCGAGGTGAAGAGTGTATGTGTGTGTGTGCGTTTGTGCGTGCCTGTGTGAGTGTGTGTGTATGTGTGTGTCAGTGTGTGTGTTTCCGGTCGGCTCGCAGATATGAGAACACGGCCGTGGCAAGAAGTCCCTGCCTGTCGTACGAGACGACTAATGGGTAGGAGTCGAGAGGTGAAGAGTGTATGTGTGTGTGTGTGTGCGTGTGTGGGTGTGTGTGCGTGTGTAAGTGTGTGTGTATGTGTGTGTGTGTGTCTGTTTGGCTTGCAGAGATAAGAATACGGCCGAGGCAAGAAGGCCCTGCCTCTTGTAAGGGGCGACTGATAAGTAGGAGTCGAGAGGTGAAGAGTGTATGTGTGTTTGTGCCTGTGTGCGTGTGTTTGTGTGTGTGTGCGTGTGTGTGTGTGTCCGTTCGGCTTGCAGAGATAAGAACACGGCCGAGGCAAGAAGGCCCTGCCTGTCGTAAGAGGCGACTAATAGATAGGAGTCGAGAGGTGAAGAATGTATGTGTGTGTGCGTGTGTGCGTGCGTGTGTGAGTGTGTGTGTATGTGTGTGTCAGTGTGTGTGTGTGTCCGGTCGGCTCACAGAGATGAGAACACGGCCGTGGCAAGAAGGCCCTGCCTGTCGTAAGGGGCGACTAATGGGTAGGAGTCAAGAGGTGAAGAGTGTATGTGTGTGTGTGTGTGTGCGTGTGTGCGTGTGTGTGCGTGTGTAAGTGTGTGTGTGTATGTGTGTGTGTCTGTTTGGCTTGCAGAGATAAGAATACGGCCGAGGCAAGAAGGCCATGCTTGCTGTAAGGATCGACTAATGGGTAGGAGTCGAGAGATGAAGAGTGTACGTGTGTGTGTGTGTGTGTGTTCGTTTGTGTGTACGTGTGTATGTGTTTGTGCGTGTGTAAGTGTGTGTGTGTATGGGTGTGTGTGTCCGTTCGACTTGCATAGATAAGAATACGGCCGTGGCAAGAAGGCAATGCTTGCTGTAAGGAGCGACTAATTGGTAGGAGTCGAGAGATATAGAGTGTATGTGTGTGTGTGTTTGTTCCTTTGTGTGTGCGTGTGTAAGTGTGTGTGTGTGTATGTATGTGTGTGTCCGTTCGGCTCACAGAGAAAAGAACTCGGCCGTGGCAAGAAGTTCCTGCCTGTCGTAAGATGCGACTAATGGGTAGGAGTCGAGAGGTGAAGGGTGTATGTGTGTGTGCGTGTGTTTGTGTGTGCGTGTGTGAGTAGGTGTGTGTCCGTTCGGCTCGCAGAGATTAGAATACGGCCGAGGCAATAAGTCCATGCCTGTCGTAAGAGGCGACTAATGGGTAGGAGTCGAGAGGTGAAGAGTGTATTTGTGTGTGTGTGTGTGTGTGTGTGTGCGTGTGTGAGTGTGTGTGTGAGTGTGTGCCTGTGTGTGTGTGAGTGTGTGTGTGTCCGTTCGGCTTGCAGAGATAAGAACACGGCCGTGGCAAGAAGTCCCTGCCTGTCGTAAGAGGCGACTAATGAATAGGAGTCGAGAGGTGAAGAGTGTATGTGTGTGTGTGTGTGCGCGTGTGTTTGTGCGTGTGTGAGTGTGTGTGTATATGTGTGTGTGTCCGTTTGGCTTGCAGAGATAAGAATACGGCCGAGGCAAGAAGGCCCTGCCTGTCGTAAGAGAAGAATAATGGGTAGGAGTCGAGAGGCGAAGAGTGTATGTATGTCTGTGCGTGTGTGCGTGCGTGTGTGAGTGTGTGTGTGTATGTGTGTGTCAGTGTGTGTGTGTCCGGTCGGCTCACAAAGATATGAATACGTCCGAGGCAAGAAGGCCCTGCCTGTCGTAAGAGGCGACTAATGGGTAGGAGTCGAGAGGTGAAGAGTGTATGTGTGTGTGTGTGTGCGTGTGTGCGTGTGTGTGCGTGTGTAAGTGTGTGTGTATGTGTGTGTGTCTGTTTGGCTTGCAGAGATAAGAATACGGCCGAGGCAAGAAGGCCATGCTTGCTGTAAGGAGCGACTAATGGGTAGGAGTCGAGAGATGAAGAGTGTACGTGTGTGTGTGCGTGTGTTTGTTTGTGTGTACGTGTGTATGTGTTTGTGCGTGTGTAAGTGTGTGTGTGTATGGGTGTGTGTGTCCGTTCGACTTGCATAGATAAGAATACGGCCGTGGCAAGAAGGCCATGCTTGCTGTAAGGAGCGACTAATTGGTAGGAATCGAGAGATATAGAGTGTATGTGTGTGTGTTTGTCCCTTTGTGTGTGCGTGTGTAAGTGTGTGTGTGTATGTATGTGTGTGTCCGTTCGGCTCACAGAGATAAGAACTCGGCCGTGGCAACAAGTTCCTGCCTGTCGTAAGATGCGACTAATGGGTAGGAGTCGAGAGGTGAAGAGTGTATGTGTGTGTGCGTGTGTGTGTGCGTGTATGAGTAGGTGTGTGTCCGTTCGGCTCGCAGAGATTAGAATACGGCCGAGGCAATAAGTCCATGCCTGTCGTAAGAGGCGACTAATGGGTAGGAGTCGAGAGGTGAAGAGTGTATTTGTGTGTGTGTGCGTGTGTGCGTGTGTGTGTGAGTGTGTGCCTGTGTGTGTGTGTGAGTGTGTGTGTGTGCGGTCAGCTCGCAGAGATAAGAACACGGCCGTGGCAAGAAGGCCCTGCCTGTCGTAAGAGGCGACTAATGGGTAGGAGTCGAGAGGTGAAGAGTGTATGTGTGTGTGTGTGCCTGTGTGCGTGTGTGTGTGTGTGTGAGTGTGTGTGTATGTGTGTGTTTCCGTTTGGCTTGCAGAGATAAGAATACGGCCGAGGCAAGAAGGCCCTGCCTGTCGTAAGAGAAGAATAATGGGTAGGAGTCGAGAGGTAAAGAGTGTATGTGTGTCTGTGCGTGTGTGCGTGCGTGCGTGAGTGTGTGTGTGTATGTGTGTGTGTTAGTGTGTGAGTGTCCGGTCGGCTCACAGAGATGAGAACTGGGCCGTGGCAAGAAGGCCCTGCCTGTCGTAAGAGGCGACTAATGGGTAGGAGTCGAGAGGTGAAGAGTGTATGTGTGTGTGTGCGTGTGTGCGTATGTGTGCGTGTGTAAGTGTGTGTGTATGTGTGTGTGTCTGTTTGGCTTGCAGAGATAAGAATACTGCCGAGGCAAGAAGGCCATGCTTGCTGTAAGGAGCGACTAATGGATAGGAGTCGAGAGATGAAGAGTGTACTTATGTGTGTGCGTGTGTTCGTTTGTGTGTACGTGTGTATGTGTTTGTGCGTGTGTAAGTGTGTGTGTGTATGGGTGTGTGTGTCCGTTCGGCTTGCATATATAAGAATACGGCCGTGGCAAGAAGGCCATGCTTGCTGTAAGGAGCGACTAATTTTTAGGAGTCGAGAGATAAAAAATGTGTATGTGTGTGTGTGTTTGTTCCTTTGTGTGTGCGTGTGTAAGTGTGTATGTGTATGTATGTGTGTGTCCGTTCGGCTCACAGAGACAAGAACTCGGCCGTGGCAAGAAGTTCCTGCCTGTCGTAAGATGCGACTAATGGGTAGGAGTCGAGAGGTGAAGAGTGTATGTGTGTGCGTGTGCGTGTGCGTATGTGCGTGTGTGTCTGCGTGTGAGCGTGCGTGTGTGTGTGAGTGTGTGTGTATGTCCGTTCGGCTCGCAGAGATAAGAACATGGCTGTAGCAAGAAGGCCCTGCCTGTTGTAAGGGGCGACTAATAGGTAGGAGTCGAGAGGTGAAGAGTGCATGTGTGTGTGTGTGCGTGTGTGCGTGTGTGTGTGCGTGTGTGAGTATGTTTGTGTGTCAGTTTGGCTTGCAGAGATAAGAATACGTCCGTGGCAAGAAGGCCCTGCCTGTCTTAAGAGGCGACTAATGGATAGGAGTCGAGAGGTGGATAGTGTGTGCGTGTACGTGTGCGTGTGTGTGTGTGCGTGTGTGCCTGTGTGCGTAAAAGGTGGGGGTAAGTATGTGTGTGGGAGTGTGTGTGTGCAGTCGGCTCGCAGAGATAAGAACACGACCGTGGCAAGAAGGCCCTGCCTGTCGTAAGAGGCGACTAATGGGTAGGAGTCGAGAGGTGAAGAGTGTATGTGTGTGTGTGTGTGTGCGTGTGTGCGTGTGTGTGCGTGTGTGAGTGTGTGTTTATTTGTGTGTGTTAGTTCGGCTTGCAGAAATAAGAACACGACCGAGGCAAGAAGGCTCTGCCTATCGTAAGAGGCGACTAATAGGTAGGAGTCGAGAGGTGAAGAGTGCATGTGTGTGTGTGCGTGTGTGCGTGTGTGTGTGCGTGTGTGAGTATGTGTGTGTGTTAGTTTGACTTGCAGAGATAAGAACACGGCCGAGGCAAGAAGGCCCTGCCTAACGTAAGAGGCGACTAATAGGTAGGAGTCGAGAGGTGAAGCGTGTATGTGTGTGTGTGCGCGTGTGTGCGTGTGTGCGTGTGCGTGTCCGTGTGTGCGTACGTGTGTGCGTGTTTGTGTGTGTTTGTGAGTGTGTGAGTATGTGTGTGTGTTAGTTCGGCTTGCAGAAATAAGAACACGACCGAGGCAAGAAGGCTCTGCCTATCGTAAGAGGCGACTAATAGGTAGGAGTCGAGAGGTGAAGAGTGCATGTGTGTGTGTGTGTGCGTGTGTGCGTGTGTGTGTGCGTGTGTGAGTATGTGTGTGTGTCCGTTTGGCTTGCAGAGATAAGAATACGTCCGTGGCAAGAAGTCCCTGCCTGTCGTAAGAGGCGACTAATAGGTAGGAGTCGAGAGGTGAAGAATGTATGTGTGTGTGCGTCTGTGCGTGCGTGTCTGCGTGTGCGTGTGCGTGTGTGCGTACGTGTGTGCTTGTTTGTGTGTGTTTGTGAGTGTGTGTGTGTGTGTATGTGTATGTGTCCCTTCGGCTCGCAGAGATAAGAAAACAGCCGTGGCAAGAAGGCCATGCAAATCGTACGGGGCGACTAATAAGTAGGAGTCGAGAGCAGACGAGTGTATGTGTGCGTGTGTGTGTGAGTGTGAGTGTGTGTGTGTATGTGAGTGTCCCTTCGGCTCGCAGAGATAAGAAAACAGCCGTGGCAAGAAGGCCATGCAAATCGTACGGGGCGACTAATGGGTAGGAGTCGAGAGGTGAAGAGTGTATGTGTGTGTGTGCGTGTGTGCGTGTGTGCGTGTGTGTGTGTGCGTGTGTGAGTATGTGTGTGTGTCCGTTCGGCTTGTAGAGATAAGAACACGGCCGAGGCAAGAAGGCCCTGCCTGTCGTAAGAGGCGACTAATAGGTAGGAGTCGAGAGGTGAAGAATGTATGTGTGTGTGCGTGTGTGCGTGTGTGTGTGTGAGTGTATGTGTGTGTGCGTCTGTGCTTGCGTGTCTGCGTGTGCGTGTGCGTGTGTGCGTACGTGTGTGCGTGTTCGTGTGTGTCTGTGAGTGTGTGTGTGTGTATGTGTGTGTGTGTGTCCCTTCGGCTCGCAGAGATAAGAAAACAGCCGTGGCAAGAAGGCCATGTAAATCGTACGGGGCGACTAATAAATAGGAGTCGAGAGCAGAAGAGTGTATGTGTGCGTGTGTGTGTGAGTGTGAGTGTGTGTGTATGTGTGTGTCCCTTCGGCTCGCAGAGATAAGAAAACAGCCGTGGCAAGAAGGCCATGCAAATCGTACGGGGCAACTAATGGGTAGGAGTCAAGAGGTGAAGAGTGTATGTGTGCGTGCGTGTGTGCGTGTGTGTGTGTGAGTGTGTGTGTATGTATGTGTGTGTCCGTTCGGCTTGCAGAGATTAGAATACGGCCGAGGCAATAAGTTTATGCCTGTCGTAAGAGGCGACTAATGGGTAGGAGTCGAGAGGTGAAGAGTGTATTTGTGTGTGTGTGTGTGCGTGTGTGCGTGTGTGTGTGTTCGTTCGGCTCGCAGAGATAAGAACACGGCCGTGGCAAGAAGTCCCTGAATATCGTAAGAGTCGACTAATGGGTAGGAGTCGAGAGGTGAAGCGTGTATGTGTGTGTGTGTGTGTGTGTGTGTCCGTTCGGCTCGCAGAGATTAGAATACGGCCGAGGCAATAAGTCCATGCCTGTCGTAAGACGCGACAAATGGGTAGGAGTCGAGAGGTGAAGAGTGTATTTGTGTGTGTGTGTGTGTGTGTGTGTGCGTGTGTGCGTGTGTGTGTGTCTCCGTTCGGCTCGCAGAGATAAGAACACGGCCCTGGCAAGAAGTTTCTGAATGTCGTAAGAGTCGACTAATGGGTAGGAGTCGAGAGGTGAAGAGTGTATGTGTGTGTGTGTATGTGTGCGAGTGTGTGTGTGTGTGTGTGTCCGTTCGGCTTGCAGAGATAATAATACGTCCGTGGCAAGAAGGCCCTGCATGTCTTAAGAGGCGACTAATGGATAGGAGTCGAGAGGTGGAGAGTGTGTGCGTGTGCGTGTCCGTGTGCGTGTGCGTGTGTGCGTGTGTTCCTATGTGCGAGTGTTTGTGTGTGCGTGTGTGTGTGTGTCCGTTCGGCTTTCAGAGATAATAACACGGCCGGGAAAAGAAGGCCCTGCCTCTCGTAAGAGTCGACTAAAAGGTAGGGGTCGAGAGGTGAAGAATGTATGTGTGTGTGCGTGTGTGCGTGCGTGTGTGAGTGTGTGTGTATCTGTGTGTGTGTATGCGGTCGGCTCGCAGAGATAAGAACACGGCCGTGGCAAGAAGGCGCTGCCTGTCGTAAGAGGCGACTAATGGGTAGGAGTCGAGAGGTGAAGAGTGTATGTGTGTTTGTGTGTGCTTGTATGCATGTGTGTGCGTGTGTGAGTGTGTGTGTATGTGTGTGTGTGTATGTGTGTGTGTCCCTTCGCTCGCAAAGATAAGAAAACAGCGGTGGCAAGAAGGCCATGCCTGTCGTAAGAGGCGACTAATGGATAGGAGTCGAGAGGTGGAGAGTGTGTGCGTGTGCTTGTGCGTGTGCGTGTGTGAGTATGTGTGTGTTCGTTCGGGTTGCAGAGATAAGAACACGGCCGTGGCAAGAATTCCCTGCCTGTCGTAAGAGGAGAATAATGGGTAGGAGTCGAGAGGTAAAGAGTATATGTGTGTCTGTGCGTGTGTGCGTGCGTGTGTAAGTGTGTGTGTATGTGTGTGTGCCAGTGTGTGTGTGTCCGGTCGGCTCGCAGAGATGAGAACACAGCCGTGGCAAGAAGGCCCTGCCTGTCGTAAGAGGCGACAAATGGGTAGAAGTCGAGAGGTGAAGAATGTATGTGTGTGTGCGTGTTTGTGTGTGTATGAGTGTATGTGTGTGTGCGTGTGTACGTGCGTGTTTGCGTGTGTGTGTGTGAGTGTGTGTGTATGTGTGTGTGTGTGTCCCTTCGCTCGCAGAGATGAGAAAACGGCGGTGGCCTATCGTAAGAGGCGACTAATGGATAGGAGTCGAGAGGTGGAGTGTGTGTGCGTGTGCGTGTGTGTGTGTGTGCGTGTGTGTGTCCGTTCGGCCTGCAGAGATAAGAACACGGCCGTGGCAAGAAGTCCCTGCCTATCGTAAGAGGAGAATAATGGGTAGAAGTCGCGAGGTGAAGAGTGTATGTGTGTGTGTGCGTTTGTGCGTGCCTGTGTGAGTGTGTGTGTATGTGTGTGTGTCAGTGTGTGTGTTTCCGGTCGGCTCGCAGATATGAGAACACGGCCGTGGCAAGAAGGCCCTGCCTGTCGTACGAGACGACTAATGGGTAGGAGTCGAGAGGTGAAGAGTGTATGTGTGTGTGTGTGTGCGTGTGTGGGTGTGTGTGCGTGTGTAAGTGTGTGTGTATGTGTGTGTGTGTGTCTGTTTGGCTTGCAGAGATAAGAATACGGCTGAGGCAAGAAGGCCCTGCCTCTTGTAAGGGGCGACTGATAAGTAGGAGTCGAGAGGTGAAGAGTGTATGTGTGTTTGTGCCTGTGTGCGTGTGTTTGTGTGTGTGTGCGTGTGTGTGTGTGTCCGTTCGGCTTGCAGAGATAAGAACACGGCCGAGGCAAGAAGGCCCTGCCTGTCGTAAGAGGCGACTAATAGATAGGAGTCGAGAGGTGAAGAATGTATGTGTGTGTGCGTGTGTGCGTGCGTGTGTGAGTGTGTGTGTATGTGTGTGTCAGTGTGTGTGTGTGTCCGGTCGGCTCACAGAGATGAGAACACGGCCGTGGCAAGAAGGCCCTGCCTGTCGTAAGAGGCGACTAATGAGTAGGAGTCGAGAGGTGAAGAGTGTATGTGTGTGTGTGTGTGTGCGTGTGTGCGTGTGTGTGCGTGTGTAAGTGTGTGTGTGTATGTGTGTGTGTCTGTTTGGCTTGCAGAGATAAGAATACGGCCGAGGCAAGAAGGCCATGCTTGCTGTAAGGTTCGACTAATGGGTAGGAGTCGAGAGATGAAGAGTGTACGTGTGTGTGTGTGCGTGTGTTCGTTTGTGTGTACGTGTGTATGTGTTTGTGCGTGTGTAAGTGTGTGTGTGTATGGGTGTGTGTGTCCGTTCGACTTGCATAGATAAGAATACGGCCGTGGCAAGAAGGCCATGCTTGCTGTAAGGAGCGACTAATTGGTAGGAGTCGAGAGATATAGAGTGTATGTGTGTGTGTGTTTGTTCCTTTGTGTGTGCGTGTGTAAGTGTGTGTGTGTGTATGTATGTGTGTGTCCGTTCGGCTCACAGAGAAAAGAACTCGGCCGTGGCAAGAAGTTCCTGCCTGTCGTAAGATGCGACTAATGGGTAGGAGTCGAGAGGTGAAGGGTGTATGTGTGTGTGCGTGTGTTTGTGTGTGCGTGTGTGAGTAGGTGTGTGTCCGTTCGGCTCGCAGAGATTAGAATACGGCCGAGGCAATAAGTCCATGCCTGTCGTAAGAGGCGACTAATGGGTAGGAGTCGAGAGGTGAAGAGTGTATTTGTGTGTGTGTGTGTGTGCGTGTGTGAGTGTGTGTGTGAGTGTGTGCCTGTGTGTGTGTGAGTGTGTGTGTGTCCGTTCGGCTTGCAGAGATAAGAACACGGCCGTGGCAAGAAGTCCCTGCCTGTCGTAAGAGGCGACTAATGAATAGGAGTCGAGAGGTGAAGAGTGTATGTGTGTGTGTGTGTGCGCGTGTGTTTGTGCGTGTGTGAGTGTGTGTGTATATGTGTGTGTGTCCGTTTGGCTTGCAGAGATAAGAATACGGCCGAGGCAAGAAGGCCCTGCCTGTCGTAAGAGAAGAATAATGGGTAGGAGTCGAGAGGCGAAGAGTGTATGTATGTCTGTGCGTGTGTGCGTGCGTGTGTGAGTGTGTGTGTGTATGTGTGTGTCAGTGTGTGTGTGTCCGGTCGGCTCACAAAGATATGAATACGTCCGAGGCAAGAAGGCCCTGCCTGTCGTAAGAGGCGACTAATGGGTAGGAGTCGAGAGGTGAAGAGTGTATGTGTGTGTGTGTGTGCGTGTGTGCGTGTGTGTGCGTGTGTAAGTGTGTGTGTATGTGTGTGTGTCTGTTTGGCTTGCAGAGATAAGAATACGGCCGAGGCAAGAAGGCCATGCTTGCTGTAAGGAGCGACTAATGGGTAGGAGTCGAGAGATGAAGAGTGTACGTGTGTGTGTGCGTGTGTTTGTTTGTGTGTACGTGTGTATGTGTTTGTGCGTGTGTAAGTGTGTGTGTGTATGGGTGTTTGTGTCCGTTCGACTTGCATAGATAAGAATACGGCCGTGGCAAGAAGGCCATGCTTGCTGTAAGGAGCGACTAATTGGTAGGAGTCGAGAGATATAGAGTGTATGTGTGTGTGTTTGTTCCTTTGTGTGTGCGTGTGTAAGTGTGTGTGTGTATGTATGTGTGTGTCCGTTCGGCTCACAGAGATAAGAACTCGGCCGTGGCAACAAGTTCCTGCCTGTCGTAAGATGCGACTAATGGGTAGGAGTCGAGAGGTGAAGAGTGTATGTGTGTGTGCGTGTGTGTGTGCGTGTATGAGTAGGTGTGTGTCCGTTCGGCTCGCAGAGATTAGAATACGGCCGAGGCAATAAGTCCATGCCTGTCGTAAGAGGCGACTAATGGGTAGGAGTCGAGAGGTGAAGAGTGTATTTGTGTGTGTGTGCGTGTGTGCGTGTGTGTGTGAGTGTGTGCCTGTGTGTGTGTGTGAGTGTGTGTGTGTGCGGTCGGCTCGCAGAGATAAGAACACGGCCGTGGCAAGAAGGCCCTGCCTGTCGTAAGAGGCGACTAATGGGTAGGAGTCGAGAGGTGAAGAGTGTATGTGTGTGTGTGTGCCTGTGTGCGTGTGTGTGTGTGTGTGAGTGTGTGTGTATGTGTGTGTTTCCGTTTGGCTTGCAGAGATAAGAATACGGCCGAGGCAAGAAGGCCCTGCCTGTCGTAAGAGAAGAATAATGGGTAGGAGTCGAGAGGTAAAGAGTGTATGTGTGTCTGTGCGTGTGTGCGTGCGTGCGTGAGTGTGTGTGTGTATGTGTGTGTGTTAGTGTGTGAGTGTCCGGTCGGCTCACAGAGATGAGAACTGGGCCGTGGCAAGAAGGCCCTGCCTGTCGTAAGAGGCGACTAATGGGTAGGAGTCGAGAGGTGAAGAGTGTATGTGTGTGTGTGCGTGTGTGCGTATGTGTGCGTGTGTAAGTGTGTGTGTATGTGTGTGTGTCTGTTTGGCTTGCAGAGATAAGAATACTGCCGAGGCAAGAAGGCCATGCTTGCTGTAAGGAGCGACTAATGGATAGGAGTCGAGAGATGAAGAGTGTACTTGTGTGTGTGCGTGTGTTCGTTTGTGTGTACGTGTGTATGTGTTTGTGCATGTGTAAGTGTGTGTGTGTGTGTGTATGGGTGTGTGTGTCCGTTCGGCTTGCATATATAAGAATACGGCCGTGGCAAGAAGGCCATGCTTGCTGTAAGGAGCGACTAATTTTTAGGAGTCGAGAGATAAAAAATGTGTATGTGTGTGTGTGTTTGTTCCTTTGTGTGTGCGTGTGTAAGTGTGTATGTGTATGTATGTGTGTGTCCGTTCGGCTCACAGAGACAAGAACTCGGCCGTGGCAAGAAGTTCCTGCCTGTCGTAAGATGCGACTAATGGGTAGGAGTCGAGAGGTGAAGAGTGTATGTGTGTGCGTGTGCGTGTGCGTATGTGCGTGTGTGTCTGCGTGTGAGCGTGCGTGTGTGTGTGAGTGTGTGTGTATGTCCGTTCGGCTCGCAGAGATAAGAACATGGCTGTAGCAAGAAGGCCCTGCCTGTTGTAAGGGGCGACTAATAGGTAGGAGTCGAGAGGTGAAGAGTGTATGTGTGTGCGTGTGTACGTGTGTGTGCGCGTGTGTGAGTATGTGTGTGTGTCCGTTCGGCTTGCAGAGATAAGAATACGTCGGTGGCAAGAAGTCCCTGAATGTCGTAAGAGGCGACTAATGGGTAGGAGTCGAGAGGTTAAGACTGTATGTGTGTGCGTGTGTGTGTGCGTGTGTGAGAGTGTGTGTGTGTCCATTCGGCTTGCAGAGATAAGAACACGGCCGAGGCAAGAAGGCCCTGCCTGTCCTAAGAGGCGACTAATTGGTAGGAGTCGAGAGGTGGAGAGTGTGTGCGTGTGCGTGTGCGTGTGCGTAAGTGCGTCTATGTGTCTGCGTGTGAGCGTGCGTGTGTGTGTGAGTGTGTGTGTATGTCCGTTCGGCTCGCAGAGATAAGAACATGGCTGTAGCAAGAAGGCCCTGCCTGTTGTAAGGGGCGACTAATAGGTAGGAGTCGAGAGGTGAAGAGTGTATGTGTGTGTGCGTGTGTGCGTGTGTGTGCGCGTGTGTGAGTATGTGTGTGTGTCCGTTCGGCTTGCAGTGATAAGAATACGTCCGTGGCAAGAAGTCCCTGAATGTCGTAAGAGGCGACTAATGGATAGGAGTCGAGAGGTGGAGAGTGTGTGCGTGTGCGTGTGCGTTTGCGTGTGTGCGTGTGTGCCTGTGTGCGTGTAAGTGTGTGTGTGCGCGGTCGGCTCGCAGAGATAAGAACACGGCCGTGGCAAGAAGGCCCTGCCTGTCGTAAGAGGCGACTAATGGGTAGGAGTCGCGAGGTGAAGAGTGTATGTGTGTGCGTGTGCGTGTGCGTATGTGCGTGTGTGTCTGCGTGTGAGCGTGCGTGTGTGTGTGAGTGTGTGTGTATGTCCGTTCGGCTCGCAGAGATAAGAACATGGCTGTAGCAAGAAGGCCCTGCCTGTTGTAAGGGGCGACTAATAGGTAGGAGTCGAGAGGTGAAGAGTGTATGTGTGTGCGTGTGCGTGTGCGTATGTGCGTGTGTGTCTGCGTGTGAGCGTGCGTGTGTGTGTGAGTGTGTGTGTATGTCCGTTCGGCTCGCAGAGATAAGAACATGGCTGTAGCAAGAAGGCCCTGCCTGTTGTAAGGGGCGACTAATAGGTAGGAGTCGAGAGGTGAAGAGTGTATGTGTGTGCGTGTGTACGTGTGTGTGCGCGTGTGTGAGTATGTGTGTGTGTCCGTTTGGCTTGCAGAGATAAGAATACGTCGGTGGCAAGAAGTCCCTGAATGTCGTAAGAGGCGACTAATGGGTAGGAGTCGAGAGGTTAAGACTGTATGTGTGTGCGTGTGTGTGTGCGTGTGTGAGAATGTGTGTGTGTCCGTTCGGCTTGCAGAGATAAGAACACGGCCGAGGCAAGAAGGCCCTGCCTGTCCTAAGAGGCGACTAATTGGTAGGAGTCGAGAGGTGGAGAGTGTGTGCGTGTGCGTGTGCGTGTGCGTGGGTGCGTCTATGTGTCTGCGTGTGAGCGTGCGTGTGTGTGTGAGTGTGTGTGTATGTCCGTTCGGCTCGCAGAGATAAGAACATGGCTGTAGCAAGAAGGCCCTGCCTGTTGTAAGGGGCGACTAATAGGTAGGAGTCGAGAGGTGAAGAGTGTATGTGTGTGTGCGTGTGTGCGTGTGTGTGCGCGTGTGTGAGTATGTGTGTGTGTCCGTTCGGCTTGCAGTGATAAGAATACGTCCGTGGCAAGGAGTCCCTGAATGTCGTAAGAGGCGACTAATGGATAGGAGTCGAGAGGTGGAGAGTGTGTGCGTGTGCGTGTGCGTTTGCGTGTGTGCGTGTGTGCCTGTGTGCGTGTAAGTGTGTGTGTGTGCGGTCGGCTCGAAGAGATAAGAACACGGCCGTGGCAAGAAGGCCCTGCCTGTCGTAAGAGGCGACTAATGGGTAGGAGTCGTGAGGTGAAGAATGTATGTGTGTGTGTGTGTGTGTGCCTGTGTGCGTGTGTGTGCGTGTGTGAGTGTGTGTGTATGTGTGTATGACCGTTTGGCTTGCAGAGATAAGAATACGGCCGAGGCAAGAAGTCTCTGCCTATCGTAAGAGGCGACTAATTGGTAGGAGTCGAGAGGTGAAGAGTGTACGTGTGTGTGCGTGTGTGCGTGTGTGTGTGCGTGTGTAAGTATGTGTGTGTGTCGGTTCGGCTTGCAGAGATAAGAGCACGGCCGAGGCAAGAAGGCCCTGCCTGTCGTAAGAGGCGACTAATAGGTAGGAGTCGAGATGTGAAGAGTGTG
>NW_027311886.1:570000-597500 GCF_040954645.1 Diabrotica undecimpunctata
GTTCGGCTTGCATAGATAAGAATACGGCCGTGGCAAGAAGGCCATGCTTGCTGTAAGGAGCGACTAACTGGTAGGAGTCGAGAAATAAAAAATGTGTATGTGTGTGTGTGTTTGTTCCCTTGTGTGTGCGTGTGTAAGTGTGTGTGTGTATGTATGTGTATGTCCGTTCGGCTCACAGAGATAAGAATTCGGCCGTGGCAAGAAGTTCCTGCCTGTCGTAAGATGCGAATAATGGGTAGGAGTCGAGAGGTGAAGAGTGTATGTGTGTGCGTGTCCGTCTGCGTGTGTGCGTGTGTGTCTGCGTGTGAGCGTGCGTGTGTTTGTGAGTGTGTGTGTGTATGTCCGTTCGGCTCGCAGAGATAAGAACATGGCTGTAGCAAGAAGGCCCTGCCTGTTGTAAGGGGCGACTAATAGGTAGGAGTCGAGAGGTGAAGAGTTTATGTGTGTGTGCGTGTGTGCGTGTGTGTGCGCGTGTGTGAGTATGTGTGTGTGTCCGTTCGGCTTGCAGAGATAAGAATACGTCCGTGGCAAGAAGTCTCTGAATGTCGTAAGAGGCGACTAATGGGTAGGAGTCGAGAGGTTAAGAGTGTATGTGTGTGCGTGTGTGTGTGCGTGTGTGAGTAGGTGTGTGTCCGTTCGGCTTGCAGAGATAAGAACACGGCCGAGGCAAGAAGGCCCTGCCTGTCCTAAGAGGCGACTAATAGGTAGGAGTGGAGAGGTGGAGAGTGTGTGCGTGTGCGTGTGCGTGTGCGTGTGTGCGTGTGTGTGTCTGCGTGTGCGTGTGCGTGTGTGTGTGCGTGTGTGCCTGTGTGCGTGTAAGTGTGTGTGTGTGTGCGGTAGGCTCGCAGAGATAAGAACACGGCCGTGGCAAGAAGGCCCTGCCTGTCGTAAGAGGCGACTAATGGGTAGGAGTCGCGAGGTGAAGAATGTATGCGTGTGTGTGCGTGTGTGAGTGTGGGTATGTGTGTATGTCCGTTTGGCTTGCAGAGATAAGAATACGGCCGAGGCAAGAAGTCCCTGCCTATCGTAAGAGGCGACTAATTGGTAGGAGTCGAGAGGTGAAGAGTGTACGTGTGTGTGCGTGTGTGCGTGTGTGTGTGCGTGTGTGAGTATGTGTGTGTGTCCGTTCGGCTTGCAGAGATAAGAACACGGCCGAGCAAAGAAGGCCATGCTTGCTGTAAGGAGCGACTAATGGATAGGAGTCGAGAGATGAAGAATGTACTTGTGTGTGTGCGTGTGTTCGTTTGTGTGTACGTGTGTATGTGTTTGTGCGTGTGTAAGTGTGTGTGTGTGTGTGTATGGGTGTGTGTGTCCGTTCGGCTTGCATAGATCAGAATACGGCCGTGGCAAGAAGGCCATGCTTGCTGTAAGGAGCGACTAATTGGTAGGAGTCGAGAGATAAAAAATGTGTATGTGTGTGTGTGTTTGTTCCCTTGTGTGTGCGTGTGTAAGTGTGTGTGTGTGTATGTATGTGTGTGTCCTATCGGCTCACAGAGATAAGAACTCGGCCGTGGCAAGAAGTTCCTGCCTGTCGTAGGAGGCGACTAATGGGTAGGAGTCGACAGGTGAAGAGTGTATGTGTGTGTGTATGTGTGTGCGTATGTGTGTGCGTGTGTGAATATGTGTGTGTGTTAGTTCGGCTTGCAGAAATAAGAACACGACCGAGGCAAGAAGGCCCTGCCTATCGTAAGAGGCGACTAATAGGTAGGAGTCGAGAGGTGAAGAGTGTATGTGTGTGTGTGTGTGCCTGTGTGCGTGTGTGTGTGTGTGTGCGTGTGTGAGTATGTGTGTGTGTCCGTTCGGCTTGCAGAGATAAGAACACGGCCGTGGCAAGAAGGCCCTGCCATTCGTAAGAGGCGACTAATGGGTAGGAGTCGAGAGGTGAAGAGTGTATTTGTGTGTGTGTGCGTGTGCGTGTGCGTGTGTGTGTGCGCGTGTGTGCCTGTGTGCGTGTAAGTGTGTGTGTGTGCGGTAGGCTCGCAGAGATAAGAACACGGCCGTGGCAAGAAGGCCCTGCCTGTCGTAAGAGGCGACTAATGGGTAGGAGCCGAGAGGTGAAGAGTGTATGTGTGTGTGTGTGTGCCTGTGTGCGTGTGTGTGTGTGTGTGTGCGTGTGTGAGTATGTGTGTGTGTCCGTTTGGCTTGCAGAGATAAGAACACGGCCGTGGCAAGAAGGCCCTGCCTTTCGTAAGAGGCGACTAATGGGTAGGAGTCGAGAGGTGAAGAGTGTATTTGTGTGTGTGTGTGTGTGTGTGTGCGTGCGTGTGTGTGTCAGTGTGTGTGTCCGTTCGGCTCACAGAGATAAGAACTCGGCCGTGGCAAGAAGTTCCTGCCTGTCGTAGGAGGCGACTAATGGGTAGGAGTCGACAGGTGAAGAGTGTATGTGTGTGTGTATGTGTGTGCGTATGTGTGTGCGTGTGTGAGTATGTGTGTGTGTTAGTTCGGCTTGCAGAAATAAGAACACGACCGAGGCAAGAAGGCCCTGTATATCGTAAGAGGCGACTAATAGGTAGGAGTCGAGAGGTGAAGAGTGTATGTGTGTGTGCGTGTATGTGTGTGTGTGTGTGCGTGTGTGAGTATGCGTGTGTGTCCGTTCGGCTTGCAGAGATAAGAACACGGCCGAGGCAAGAGGGCCCTGCCTGTCGTAAGAGGCGACTAATAGGTAGGAGTCGAGAGGTGGAGAGTGTGTGAGTGTGCGTGTGGGTGTGCGTGTGTGCATCTGTGTGTCTGCGTGTGAGCGTGCGTGTGTGTGTGAGTGTGTGTGTATGTCCGTTCGGCTCGCAGAGATAAGAACATGGCTGTGGCAAGAAGGCCCTGCCAGTTGTAAGGGGCCACTAATAGGTAGGAGTCGAGAGGTGAAGAGTGTATGTGTGTGTGCGTGTGTGCGTGTGTGTGCGCGTGTGTGAGTATGTGTGTGTGTCCGTTTGGCTTGCAGAGATAAGAATACGTCCGTGGCAAGAAGTCCCTGAATATCGTAAGAGGCGACTAATGGGTAGGAGTCGAGAGGTTAAGAGTGTATGTGTGTGTGTGTGTGAGTGTGTGTGTGTCCGTTCGGCCCGCAGAGATAAGAATACGTCCGTGACAAGAAGGCCCTGCCTGTCTTAAGAGGCGACTAATGCATGAGAGTCGAGAGATGGAGAGTGTGAGCGTGTGCGTGTTCGTGCGCGTCTGCATGTGTGCGTGTGTGCCTGTGTGCGTGTAAGTGTGTGTGTATGTGTGTGTGTGAGTGTGTGTGTGTGCGGTCGGCTCGCAGAGATAAGAACACGGCCGTGGCAAGAAGGCCCTGCCTGTCGTAAGAGGCGACTAATGGGTAGGAGTCGAGAGGTGAAGAGTGTATGTGTGTGTGTGCGTGTGTGCGTGTGTGTGTGCGTGTGTGAGTATGTGTGAGTGTCCGTTCGGCTTGCAGAGATAAGAACACGGCCGAGGCAAGAAGGCCATGCTTGCCGTAAGAGGCGACTAATAGGTAGGAGTCGAGAGGTGAAGAGTGTATGTGTGTGTGTGCGTGTGTGCGTGTGTGTGTGCGTGTGTGAGTATGTGTGAGTGTCCGTTCGGCTTGCAGAGATAAGAACACGGCCGAGGCAAGAAGGCCATGCTTGCTGTAAGGAGCGACTAATGGATAGGAGTCGAGAGATGAAGAGTGTACTTGTGTGTGTGCGTGTGTTCGTTTGTGTGTACGTGTGTATGTGTTTGTGCGTGTGTAAGTGTGTGTGTATGGGTGTGTGTGTGTCCGTTCGGCTTGCATAGATAAGAATACGGCCGTGGCAAGAAGGCCATGCTTGCTGTAAGGAGCGACTAACTGGTAGGAGTCGAGAAATAAAAAATGTGTATGTGTGTGTGTGTTTGTTCCCTTGTGTGTGCGTGTGTAAGTGTGTGTGTGTATGTATGTGTGTGTCCGTTCGGCTCACAGAGATAAGAATTCGGCCGTGGCAAGAAGTTCCTGCCTGTCGTAAGATGCGAATAATGGGTAGGAGTCGAGAGGTGAAGAGTGTATGTGTGTGCGTGTCCGTCTGCGTGTGTGCGTGTGTGTCTGCGTGTGAGCGTGCGTGTGTGTGTGAGTGTGTGTGTATGTCCGTTCGGCTCGCAGAGATAAGAATACGTCTATGGCAAGAAGTCCCTGAATGTCGTAAGAGGCGACTAATGGGTAGGAGTCGAGAGGTTAAGAGTGTATGTGTGTGTGTGAGTGTGTGTGTGTCCGTTCGGCCTGCAGAGATAAGAATACGTCCGTGGCAAGAAGGCCCTGCCTGTCTTAAGAGGCGACTAATGGATAGGAGTCGAGAGATGGAGAGTGTGTGCGTGTGCGTGTGCGTGTGCGTTTGCGTGTGCGTGTGTGCGTGTGTGCGTGTAAGTGTGTGTGTATGTGTGTGTGTGAGTATGTGTGTGTGCGGTCGGCTCGCAGAGATAAGAACACGGCCGTGGCAAGAAGGCCCTGCCTGTCGTAAGAGGCGACTAATGGGTAGGAGTCGAGAGGTGAAGAGTGTATGTGTGTGTGTGTGTGTGTGTGCCTGTGTGCGTGTGTGTGCGTGTGTGAGTGTGTGTGTATGTGTGTGTGTCCGTTTGGCTGCGGAGATAAGAATACGGCCGAGGCAAGAAGGATCTGCCTCTTGTAAGGGGCGACTAATAAGTAGGAGTCGGGAGGTGACGAGTGTATGTGTGTGTGTGCGTGTGTGCGTGTGTGTGCGTGTGTGAGTATGTGTGTGTGTTAGTTCGGCTTGCAGAAATAAGAACACGTCCGAGGCAAAAAGGCCCTGCCTATCGTAAGAGGCGACTAATAGGTAGGAGTCGAGAGGTGAAGAGTGTATGTGTGTTTGCGTGTGTGCGTGTGTGTGTGCGTGTGTGAGTACTTGTGTGTGTCCGTTCGGCTTGCAGAGATAAGAACACGGCCGAGGCAAGAAAGCCCTGCCTTTCGTAAGAGGCGACTAATGGGTAGGAGTCGAGAGGTGAAGAGTGTATTTGTGTGTGTGTGTGTGCGTGCGTGTGTGTATCAGTGTGTGTGTCCGTTCGGCTCACAGAGATAAGAACTCGGCCGTGGCAAGAAGTTCCTGCCTGTCGTAGGAGGCGACTAATGGGTAGGAGTCGACAGGTGAAGAGTGTATGTGTGTGTATGTGTGTGCGTATGTGTGTGCGTGTGTGAGTATGTTTGTGTGTTAGTTCGGCTTGCAGAAATAAGAACACGACCGAGGCAAGAAGGCCCTGCCTATCGTAAGAGGCGACTAATAGGTAGGAGTCGAGAGGTGAAGAGTGTATGTGTGTGTGCGTGTATGTGTGTGTGTGCGTGTGTGAGTATGTGTGTGTGTCCGTTCGGCTTGCAGAGATAAGAACACGGCCGAGGCAAGAAGGCCCTGCCTGTCGTAAGAGGCGACTAATAGGTAGGAGTCGAGAGGTGGAGAGTGTGTGAGTGTGCGTGTGGGTGTGCGTGTGTGCGTGTGTGTGTCTGCGTGTGAGCGTGCGTGTGTGTGTGAGTGTGTGTGTGTCCGTTCGGCCCGCAGAGATAAGAATACGTCCGTGGCAAGAAGGCCCTGCCTGTCTTAAGAGGCGACTAATGGATAGGAGTCGAGAGGAGGAGAGTGTGTGCGTGCGCGTGTGCGTCTGCATGTGTGCGTGTGTGCCTGTGTGCGTGTAAGTGTGTGTGTATGTGTGTGTGTGAGTGTGTGTGTGTGTGCGGTCGGCTCGCAGAGATAAGAACACGGCCGTGGCAAGAAGGCCCTGCCTGTCGTAAGAGGCGACTAATGGGTAGGAGTCAAGAGGTGAAGAGTGTATGTGTGTGTGTGCCTGTGTGCGTGTGTGTGCGTCTATGAGTATGTGTGTGTGTTAGTTCGGCTTGCAGAAATAAGAACACGACCGAGGCAAGAAGGCCCTGCCTATCGTAAGAGGCGACTAATAGGTAGGAGTCGAGAGGTGAAGAGTGTATGTGTGTGTGTGCGTGTGTGCGTGTGTGTGTGCGTGTGTGAGTATGTGTGTGTGTCCGTTCGGCTTGCAGAGATAAGAACACGGCCGAGGAAAGAAGGCCATGCTTGCTGTAAGGAGCGACTAATGGATAGGAGTCGAGAGATGAAGAATGTACTTGTGTGTGTGCGTGTGTTCGTTTGTGTGTACGTGTGTATGTGTTTGTGCGTGTGTAAGTGTGTGTGTGTGTGTATGGGTGTGTGTGTCCGTTCGGCTTGCATAGATCAGAATACGGCCGTGGCAAGAAGGCCATGCTTGCTGTAAGGAGCGACTAATTGGTAGGAGTCGAGAGATAAAAAATGTGTATGTGTGTGTGTGTTTGTTCCCTTGTGTGTGCGTGTGTAAGTGTGTGTGTATGTATGTGTGTGTCCGTTCGGCTCACAGAGATAAGAACTCGGCCGTGGCAAGAAGTTCCTGCCTGTCGTAGGAGGCGACTAATGGGTAGGAGTCGACAGGTGAAGAGTGTATGTGTGTGTGTATGTGTGTGCGTATGTGTGTGCGTGTGTGAATATGTGTGTGTGTTAGTTCGGCTTGCAGAAATAAGAACACGACCGAGGCAAGAAGGCCCTGCCTATCGTAAGAGGCGACTAATAGGTAGGAGTCGAGAGGTGAAGAGTGTATGTGTGTGTGTGTGTGTGTCTGTGTGCGTGTGTGTGTGTGTGCGTGTGTGAGTATGTGTGTGTGTCCGTTCGGCTTGCAGAGATAAGAACACAGCCGTGGCAAGAAGGCCCTGCCATTCGTAAGAGGCGACTAATGGGTAGGAGTCGAGAGGTGGAGAGTGTGTGCGTGTGCGTGTGCGTGTGCGTGTGTGTGTGTGCGTGTGTGCCTGTGTGCGTGTAAGTGTGTGTGTGTGCGGTAGGCTCGCAGAGATAAGAACACGGCCGTGGCAAGAAGGCCCTGCCTGTCGTAAGAGGCGACTAATGGGTAGGAGCCGAGAGGTGAAGAGTGTATGTGTGTGTGTGTGTGCCTGTGTGCGTGTGTGTGTGTGTGCGTGTGTGAGTATGTGTGTGTGTCCGTTCGGCTTGCAGAGATAAGAACACGGCCGTGGCAAGAAGGCCCTGCCTTTCGTAAGAGGCGACTAATGGGTAGGAGTCGAGAGGTGAAGAGTGTATTTGTGTGTGTGTGTGTGTGTGTGCGTGCGTGTGTGTGTCAGTGTGTGTGTCCGTTCGGCTCACAGAGATAAGAACTCGGCCGTGGCAAGAAGTTCCTGCCTGTCGTAGGAGGCGACTAATGGGTAGGAGTCGACAGGTGAAGAGTGTATGTGTGTGTGTATGTGTGTGCGTATGTGTGTGCGTGTGTGAGTATGTGTGTGTGTTAGTTCGGCTTGCAGAAATAAGAACACGACCGAGGCAAGAAGGCCCTGCCTATCGTAAGAGGCGACTAATAGGTAGGAGTCGAGAGGTGAAGAGTGTATGTGTGTGTGCGTGTATGTTTGTGTGTGTGCGTGTGTGAGTATGTGTGTGTGTGTCCGTTCGGCTTGCAGAGATAAGAACACGGCCGAGGCAAGAAGGCCCTGCCTGTCGTAAGAGGCGACTAATAGGTAGGAGTCGAGAGGTGGAGAGTGTGTGAGTGTGCGTGTGGGTGTGCGTGTGTGCGTCTGTGTGTCTGCGTGTGAGCGTGCGTGTGTGTGTGAGTGTGTGTGTATGTCCGTTCGGCTCGCAGAGATAAGAACATGGCCGTGGCAAGAAGGCCCTGCCTGTCCTAAGAGGCGACTAATAGGTAGGAGTGGAGAGGTGGAGAGTGTGTGCGTGTGCGTGTGCGTGTGCGTGTGTGCGTGTGTGTGTCTGCGTGTGAGCGTGCGTGTGTGTGTGAGTGTGTGTGTCCGTTCGGCTTGCAGAGATAAGAATACGTCCGTGGCAAGAAGTCCCTGAATGTCGTAAGAGGGGACTAATGGATAGGAGTCGAGAGGTGGAGAGTGTGTGCGTGTGCGTGTGCGTGTGCGTGTGTGTGTGTGCGTGTGTGCCTGTGTGCGTGTAAGTGTGTGTGTGTGTGCGGTAGGCTCGCAGAGATAAGAACACGGCCGTGGCAAGAAGGCCCTGCCTGTCGTAAGAGGCGACTAATGGGTAGGAGCCGAGAGGTGAAGAATGTATGTGTGTGTGTGCCTGTGTGCGTGAGTGTGCGTGTGTGAGTGTGTGTGTATGTGTGTATGTCCGTTTGGCTTGCAGAGATAAGAATACGGCCGAGGCAAGAAGGCCCTGCCTATCGTAAGAGGCGACTAATTGGTAGGAGTCGAGAGGTGAAGAGTGTACGTGTGTGTACGTGTGTGCGTGTGTGTGTGCGTGTGTAAGTATGTGTGTGTGTCCGTTCGGCTTGCAGAGATAAGAATACGTCCGTGGCAAAAAGTCCCTAAATGTCGTAAGAGGCGACTAATGGATAGGAGCCGAGAGGTGAAGAATGTATGTGTGTGTGTGTGCCTGTGTGCGTGAGTGTGGGTGTGTGAGTGTGTGTGTATGTGTGTATGTCCGTTTGGCTTGCAGAGATAAGAACACGGCCGAGGCAAGAAGGCCCTGCCTGTCCTAAGAGGCGACTAATAGGTAGGAGTGGAGAGGTGGAGAGTGTGTGCGTGTGCGTGTGCGTGTGCGTGTGTGTGTGTGCGTGTGTGCCTGTGTGCGTGTAAGTGTGTGTGTGTGTGTGCGGTCGGCTCGCAGAGATAAGAACACGGCCGTGGCAAGAAGGCCCTGCCTGTCGTAAGAGGCGACTAATGGGTAGGAGCCGAGAGGTGAAGAATGTATGTGTGTGTGTGTGATCGTTTGTGTGTGCATGTGTAAGTGTGTGTGTGTATGTATGTGTGTGTCCGTTCGGCTCGCAGAGATTAGAATACAACCGAGGCAAGAAGGACATGCCTATCGTAAGAGGCGACTAATTGGTAGGAGTCGAGAGGTGAAAAGTGTACGTGTGTGTGCGTGTGTGTGTGCGTGTGTAAGTATGTGTGTGTGTGTCCGTTCGGCTAGCAGAGATAAGAACACGGCCGAGGCAAGAAGGCCCTGCCTGTCGTAAGAGGCGACTAATAGGTAGGAGTCGAGAGGTGGAAAGTGTGTGCGTGTGCGTGTGCGTGTGCGTGTGTGCGTGTGTGTATCTTCGTGTGAGCGTGCGTGTGTGTGTGAGTGTGTGTGTATGTCCGTTCGGCTCGCAGAGATAAGAACATGGCTGTGGCAAGAAGGCCCTGTTGTAAGGGGCGACTAATAGGTAGGAGTCGAGAGGTGAAGAGTGCATGTGTGTGCGTGTGTCCGTGTGTGTGTGCGTGTGTAAGTATGTATGTGTGTCGGTTCGGCTTGCAGAGATAAGAACACGGCCAAGGCAAGAAGGCCCTGCCTGTCGTAAGAGGCGACTAATAGGTAGGAGTCGAGAGGTGGAGAGTGTGTGCGTGTGCGTGTGCGTGTGCGTGTGTGCGTGTGTGTGTCTGCGTGTGAGCGTGCGTGTGTGTGTGTGAGTGTGTGTGTATGTTCGTTCGGCTCGCAGAGATAAGAATACGTCCGTGGCAAGAAGTCCCTGAATGTCGTAAGAGGCGACTAAAGGGTAGGAGTCGAGAGGTTAAGAGTGTATGTGTGTGTGTGTGAGTGTGTGTGTGTCCGTTCGGCCTGTAGAGATAAGATTACGTCCGTGGCAAGAAGGCCCTGCCTGTCTTAAGAGGCGACTAATGGATAGGAGTCGAGAGGTGGAGAGTGTATGTGTGTGTGTGTGTGTGTGCCTGTGTGCGTGTGTGTGCGTTTGTGAGTGTGTGTGTATGTGTGTGTGTCCGTTTGGCTGCAGAGATAAGAATACGGCCAAGGCAAGAAGGATCTGCCTCTTGTAAGGGGCGACTAATAAGTAGGAGTCGGGAAGTGAAGAGTGTATGTGTGTGTGTGCGTGTGTGCGTGTGTGTGTGCGTGTGTGAGTATATGTGTGTGTTAGTTCGGCTTGCAGAAATAAGCACACGACCGAGGCAAGAAGGCCCTGCCTATCGTAAGTGGCGACTAATAGGTAGGAGTCGAGAGGTGAAGAGTGTATGTGTGTGTGTGCGTGTGTGCGTGTGTGTGTGCGTATGTGAGTATGTGTGTGTGTCCGTTCGGCTTGCTGAGATAAGAACACGGCCGAGGCAAGAAGGCCCTGCCTGTCGTAAGAGGCGACTAATAGGTAGGAGTCGAGAGGTGAAGAGTGTATGTGTGTGTGGGTGTGCCTGTGTGCGTGTGTATTTGTGTGTGCGTGTGTGAGTATGTGTGTGTGTCCGTTCGGCTTGCAGAGATAAGAACACGGCCGTGGCAAGAAGGCCCTGCCTTTCGTAAGAGGCGACTAATGGGTAGGAGTCGAGAGGTGAAGAGTGTATTTGTGTGTGGGTGTGTGTGTGTGCGTGCGTGTGTGTGTCAGTGTGTGTGTCCGTTCGGGTCACAGAGATAAGAACTCGGCCGTGGCAAGAAGTTTCTGCCTGTCGTAGGAGGCGACTAATGGGTAGGAGTCGACAGGTGAAGAGTGTATGTGTGTGTATGTGTGTGCGTGTGTGTGTGCGTGTGTGAGTATGTGTGTGTGTTAGTTCGGCTTGCAGAAATAAGAACACGACCGAGGCAAGAAGGCCCTGCCTATCGTAAGAGGCGACTAATAGGTAAGAGTCGAGAGGTGAAGAGTGTATGTGTGTGTGCGTGTGTGCGTGTGTGTGTGCGTGTGTGAGTATGTGTGTGTGTCCGTTCGGCTTGCAGAAATAAGAACACGGCCGAGGCAAGAAGGCCCTGCCTGTCGTAAGAGGCGACTAATGGATAGGAGTCGAGAGGTGGAGAGTGTGTGCGTGTGCGTGTGCGTGTGCGTGTGCGTGTGTGAGTATGTGTGTGTGTCCGTTCGGGTTGCAGAGATAAGAACACGGCCGTGGCAAGAATTCCCTGCCTGTCGTAAGAGGAGAATAATGGGTAGGAGTCGAGAGGTAAAGAGTGTATGTGTGTCTGTGCGTGTGTGCGTGCGTGTGTGAGTGTGTGTGTGTGTATGTGTGTGTGTCAGTGTGTGTGTGTCCGATCGGCTCGCAGAGATGAGAACACGGCCGTGGCAAGAAGGCCCTGCCTGTCGTAAGAGGCGACTAATGGGTAAGAGTCGAGAGGTGAAGAATGTATGTGTGTGTGCGTGTGTGCGTGTTTGTGTGTGTGTGAGTGTATTGTGGCGTACAAAACCGAATGTATATAAAAAAATTACAAAATGAACCAAATATAAATCAGACGTACACCCCGAAAGAAAAGTACTATACGGTGACAGTCTGGGAATGGCTCGCGGCTAGACAAAACAGTGGAGATGGTCGTGCGGTCCACAAAACAAAAAAAAATCCGAAGTTATATCAGGGGCGCCAGGTAAATTGGCCCACAGCCTTCCCTACGTTACTATTCAATAAACCACCAACTTACCAATAGGTTTACTACTAAAATACTAAGTAACAGTATACAACCTGAATAAATAAAAAAAAATAAATGAAATTGTCAGATTAGAATTTAGTCAATTTTAATAAATAGATTCCCAAGATAGTTGAAAATAAATGCATATTACAATATTATTTAACTTTACCATAGGCTTAATAAAAAAATAATATAAAAATGCGGCTTCTACTTGCCTAACAAAAATTCATAAGTTATTTCTATTTAACAGAACAAAATGAAAGGTAAGACGTATAAAAAGTACCGGACGCTAAGGGGTGTGCGGTTCAATACCAACCAAAAAAAAAATAATTACCGCAAATAGGACACCACGTGAGCTCAAGTGCGTGCGCAGAAAATAATATAAAAAAATAAATCTCAAATATATAACCCCCCCTTAGACGCAGTTTACAAAATTAAAATAGGTATGTGTAAATATTTAATTAATAAAATAAACCGCAAATAATCTTTAAAAAAAAACTGTTAAAGTATTTGTAAATATGAAAATAAAAACTAACAGCAAATAATCTTTAAAAAAAAACTATTGTATCCCGTAAACAAATTAGACGGTGCTTAAATCTTTCGTTGAAAATTAATTATCGATCCATACCTCGAATTTTCATATACTTCACCGCGTGGAATTCCAGTTACAGTTCAGCGTGTCTTCAATCCAAAATCCCATACGATTGTCGCTGTACATAGACTTGTGTGACAATGTTGAAAAGTTAAAAATTACAGCCAGACGGAATAATACGAAAAAGAAGAAGCAGGAAAAAAAACAAACAAACCAACCCTGAAGCAAGAAAACAATAATTACCATCTGTGTCTAAAATAATTATTTGGAAATAAATATATTGATTTTAACACTTTGTTTATCTGCCTTTTGGCGATAATGGAGCAATACAAAAAAAAACTTGTCTCCGAACTTGAATGTATGATAACTGATAAAAATGTGAATAGCTTTTTAGAGATGGGATAAAAAAATAACTACAACTTTTTAATTAATTAAAAACGAAATGTTCTAACACTCACCCTTCTTAGCCAGATTAGGGGTTTGAAATATCCCAAATTGGACCGAAGCATAGTCGGCTATTTGGACTCGTGATTAAGGCCAATTTCTTGATCTAAATACGACTCCCGGTATTCACGTGTACTGTAGATCCGCTTTTTTTTAGCGAAATTGTGGATATTCCAAAAAACCCTTCCACGAAGGCAGCAAATCCTCTTGAATATCCACACGGTTCGGACTAGTCTAGATCCCACATGGAACAGCAGCAAAAGCAAAAAACAAAATGCCGTTTTTAATCTAGCCCAACCTTTCAGTAACACCGTCAAACCTAGAATCCCTTTCTTTCCGTTCTCTTTCGAACACTTGACAACTTGACACACGGAGGTCACCGAATAATACCGAGATTCAAAAATTTCAATTTTATGATCCCAATTCTTCCAAGATAACTCTAGAAAGAACGATCTAAATTAGTTTCTTCACAAAAAAGAGGACGTGTTCCCTTAACTTCAGCACAATTTGCCAGACATTACCCCTATTTGAAAATTACTAATTTTATTTTCGCCACCTTGCTTATAATATATTATAGGCAACCGCTCTTACACGTCCTGAATTATTTAAATTTTAATAAAATATAGGTGGGACTTTCTACTTTAAATTTGGAACGTAACAACACCTTCCTTTCCCAGAGGGAAATTTACGAGGAAAAACTAGACGAAGAAAATTTTCCCTCGCGCTAGCGACGCACTACCTAAACTCCGAGCGAAGTCCACAACACAATTATCATCCACACCGTCTTCACCATGCGCAAGTACTTGGACAACGAAAGACATACCAATCTCAAACCACACGCACAAAGCAACAACTTACTTACAACACTTACTCCACTTCCACACAACAGTCATCTCTCATCGTATGAGATCAAGTAGAATAGTTTCAAATTCCAACGTCAATCTGACAACACTGATTAGGTCGGTTACTGGATGTTGCCCTTATTCGCGACCTCCCAGCTCTGGGGCATCGCTAGTACTTCACTATACCTCGCATAATATGAGTCCATAAGAAACTCTCCACCATTCCACTCTTACTGATACTGCGAGAAACATCTACCGAAACAGTAGTGTAATTCCAATTGTTCATTAAAATAAAAATGAGATAGGTCTTTCAGAATTTAAATCCGTATACAACGAAATTTAGTGAATCATCCAAAACTAAGCTATTATCCAACAAGATTCACCAAAACATAATTATGTGGCTTCGAAAAAATCCCAATTAAATAGAATGGCTTACTAACATCAAAACAAATCCCAACGCCATATCATCGAAGACAACATATTTCTGACCAAAGCTAAGTGACATTCAATTCCATAAATCAAAAGAAATTAGGGCTACCGCAACCCTACGACTTCGTATCGGCTACCTAACACAAAAAAAAAACGAATCGGTTGACCATCCAAATACATCCTAAGAACCGATCATAGCCAACACTCAGTCATCCTTCACGGACACAACAAAAAAAAATAAATACAACCAATTTCAGAAGACTAACTAAATTTACTTAGACTAGACAAAACTTTTGCTAGTCCGTTCTACTCCGACCTAAATCCTATCGGGATCACCAGTCGGGTTACTAATCCTTAAATCCTTAATATTCCAAATACCTTGATCCTTGCCATTTTCATCCTCTAAACTATATGTCCAGGGGGAAACTTTCTTCTTCACGAAGTAGGGTCCTATCCATCTAGGAGCTAACTTTTTCGTGGAATATTTAGCGGCATCTGACAACACAAAATTTCTCCGCCATACTGACTGATGGGGCTGAAATTCCTCTGGACGTCTCCGTAGATTATAGGTCTTCTCACACTTAGCCGAAGCTTTATCTAAACGTTTTCTAACATCAACAAATAATTCCTGGAGTCCACGCGATCGATTATATCCCATTTTAGCTACTTCGTCCTCTGGGTCTCCGAGTTTGTCCTTTCGGGAAAAATCTCGTCCATCCACTACCATCTTCCGACCGAAATTTATGAAGTAGGGATCTTGACCAGTCGACTCGTGGTATGCAGTGCGCGTAGCACATGCTAGTTTGGCCAAATTTTCATCCCACTTCCTATGGTTGTCAGCTATATAAGTTGCCATCATTGTTTTAAGGGTTCGGTTATAGCGTTCAGATGGATTGCACTGTGGATGATACAACGCATTATAACGAACTGAGACACCATAGGTTTCCATCATTTTCTTGAAAATACCCGAAGTATACTGGACACCATTATCACATAGTAACAGACGTGGAACTCCAAATACGAGAAAAACTTCTTCTTCTATTTTCTTAACGACATGCACGGCTTTTGAGGATCGCAACGGAAATACCAAAGAAAATTTACTAAACACATCCATTACCACTAAGATAAACTTATAGCCTTGAGTTGATCTTGGGAAAGGTCCCATAAGATCGGTTGCTACTATCTCCCAAGGTTGAGTAGCTTTAGGTTGAGGAGTCATAAAGCCTTTGGGCTTACCTTGTTCCACCTTATGCATGGCATACAGTGAGCAACGTCCAACGTAACGAGACACATCACTCCGCAGTTTCGGCCAAAAATACTTCTCGTTAATACGCTTATAAGTTTTCAGGATCCCCATATGACCTGCTAAAGGACTATCATGACACAACTTCAGCACTTCCAATCGTTGACCCTTAGGAACGACTTCCTTCCAATTGTCCACTTCCTCGACCAAAAATCCATGACTGGGACGGATGTATTTATAAAGCTTGCCACCAGACATTCTCCACTGAGGATACTTCAAGGGATTAGACTCGATTTTTCTACAAAGTTTATCATACCAACTATCACCACTAGGAAGCGGTACAACCTCTTCAACCATATCAAGCACGGGAACTGACCGAGATAACAAATCGGGGACAACATGTTCTTTTCCTTTCCGATGCACAATCTTAAAGTCATATGGTTGCAATCTTACCGCCCATCGAGCTAATCTTCCAGTAGGATCCTTCAAATTTTGAAGCCATACGAGAAATGCGTGATCAGTCACGACCGTAAACGGAACACCCTCCAAATAAGGACGCAGTTTTTCGACTGCCCATAACACAGCTAAACATTCCCGTTCCGTCGTGGAAAAATTCCTTTCTTGACGCGTTAGTGATCTGCTCAGGAAACTAATTACTTCGTCACCATCCGGGCCTGGCTGCAATAACACGGCGCCCACTCCATATCCTGAGGCATCACATTGGACAACAAAAGGCAAATTGTAGTCAGGACAATTAAGTATCGGAGCAGAAACTAGACATTCTTTTATTTTCTGAAAAGATTCTTCACAACTCGGGGTCCAATTGAATTTTCTTCCTTTCTTCAATATCGCTGTAATTGGAGCTAGTAGTGTCGCAAAGGAAGGAATAAATCTTCGATACCAGGAAAATGTGCCTATGATGCTATGAACTTCCTTGACGGATGTGGGTGTTGGGATACGTAGCATAGCCTTGACCTTATCACCATCAACATGTAGTCCATTCCTATCAACCACATGACCCAAATACTTTAGTTCCGGTCTACAAAATTGACATTTATCCCAGCTAACGGTTAACTTAGCTTCTCTCAAGCGTCTAAAGACTTCCTCTAAGATCCTTACATGTTCTTCAATAGACTTTGTCACGATGACCACGTCATCCAAGTAAGTAAAAACATAGGGTTCCAACTCCGGACCGAGGACACGATCTATCAACCTCTGCCATGTAGCCGGGGCATTATGTAATCCAAAAGGCATTCTGCAAAACTGAAAAAGACCTCGACCAGGAACCGTAAAAGCAGTATAAGGCCTGGAAGCCTTAGCAACAGGTACCTGCCAATACGCCGACTTAATGTCTATGGTGGAAAGATAATGCGCGTTCTTCAATTTATTTAAAATATTAGAGATGTACGGTAATGGGTAGCCATCCCTCTCTGTTACGGCATTAAGCTTTCGATAGTCTACGCAGAACCTCCATTTTGGTTCTTCACCTTCTGGAACCTTTTTCTTCGCCAAGAGAATCGGGGACGACCAAGCACTATTCGATCGCTCCACTACTCCTTTCGCCAACATATCTTCTAGCTCTTTATCAATATGGCTTTGGATTACTGGGGATACAGGATGGTAACGTTGTTTTATGGGTGCAGATTTACAAACAATCACATGCTCAGTGACATCAGTACAACCAAGAGAAGTGCCCATTAGTTCACGACTTCTATTAATAACTTCCTCCAATTGCGACTTCTCTGCATCGGTCAAAATAGTTTGACCTCGGAGATGATCCACTCAACCTACCATTGCTGGAGCGTCCGAAAAATACCATTCGTTATGCCTCAAATCTGGAACGATACCCATAACACGCCAAAAATCAGATCCTAAAATCAGAATGTGCGGTACGTCCAAAATAACTAATATTGGCAAGACACGCAAGCGATCCCTAACCATGAAAGGTACTAAACATTCCCCCAACGATTCACACAGCTGACCATTCGCCACTCTACAAACGGTCTTCTTCGAAGTATACAACTCTAAACCCAAGTTTTGTAAAAATTTCCAACCAGTTCTTCCTACAATGGTCTTTGAAGCACCAGAATCCAATAATCCCAAAATTTCCTTTCCTAAGACTTTAACTTTCAAATATGGACGTTCATCTCCTTCGGAATGATGTAAAATAAAGTCTAAAATAGGACGTAGGTTGGTCGAGTCAACGTCGGCAACACCTCTTCGACCAGTTAGGTGCGCTTCCTTCCGTTTCCCGAATTACACGAAGGACAAGTTCTGACTGTAAACCCTCACTAACACTACTAAAACTTTTAGCATCCACACTGATATAAGCTAGGTCCTTTTCCAAAGTATTCATTTTCCTACTATTCGGTTCAACATAGTTCCTAATACAATCACGTCTTTCCTCCATACTGCGACATAGAACACGAAGTTCCTCCAAGGTACCTGGCAAAGGATCACGTAATCTATCTTGATAGAACGGATGCAAATTCCTAATAACTATAGACAATTTAACTTCCTCTGGAACATGACAACGCAAGCGATTAAAGTAACTATTCATTATTGCCAAGTAAACTCCAATAGTCTCAGACGAATGCTGAGTTCTCCTCCGAAGCTCTTCAAAAAGCGCTTCCCCATGGTGAGCTGACAGGTACTCCCTACGAAACTCTTCAACTAATTCAGCCCAACTCCCTACACGTAGACGAACATCTTTATAAAACTGATAGGCTTTATCCGAAAATAAATCTATACCTGATTCCAAAAGTATACTATCTGGTACATGACGAGCGAGACTCAATTCATTCACCATCTCAAAAAATGCAGAAATAGACATACCCCTAGCAGAACCTGAAAACTTTTCTATTCCCCATTTATGGGGAAGTATCATCCCAGAAGAAAAACTAGAGACAGACCCTGAAAGAACATTATTACCAGCTTGTGACATTGCTCCAGGAGAAGAAGCATGAACTTGTCCTACCCCTGCCTGAAAAGACTGATTTAAAACCGAAATCACATCAAGCGCTACTGGTACCGAACCAGATCCGATTGGATGCTGCTTATCATGTAAATCCTGTGACAACTTCAAAATCTCAGCAAGAAAGTCTGACTTAACAACCTGGGCTGCGTCTGCATCATCACCTGTTGGCAATACCATAAGATCAATTCTCCCCAAGACATGGTTAATCTGTGTCCGCAATCTCAAGGACTCAGCACAAGTAGGAGTTCCGGCAAACTTTCCAACAGCCGTATTCAGCTCCGCAAGTTTAGTCTCGATTGCAGTTTTATCCTGTGAAAAGGTGAATGGGTGCTCAGGATATCTAAAGCTTTCATTTGCTGCCTCACGACTAAGTGCATCAGACAGACTAGACCTCATAGACTCAACAGTGCCAGTAGACAGTCCACAAATTTTGAGTTCATATTCCAGTTCCTCTTTCCTTAAGTAGTTGGGTACAAGTTTTCGCACCATCTTGCCAAAGTTCAAAATTTAAAAAAAAATGTATCAACCGAAAGGAGCAAATATTCAAACAAAATCAAGATATAAGTAAAAATATTAACACACAGGTACAGTTTACTTTATTAATGGGAGCAAACCAAAAGCAAAATAAAAGTAATAGTCGCTTTATTCAATCTATAAAATTTCACAAAATATTTTCAAAATTTCATTGTTTCAGAACAAATTACAAGTCACAACATAATCTCAAAAAAAGATTTTACATTCCCTAACATAAGTAAGTTAAACCACAATGTAGAATTTCGAAGTCCAACTTCTCAAAAAAATAAATTTGAACTCCAACTGAAATAGAAATATTTCAAAGTCCTAATATATCCATAATTCTTCTAAGTTCCACAACACCACTTCAAAGTATCTATTTTTAAGTTCCATTTTTGGCTTCTTCCAACTTCACGTCACACAAAAAAAAAATAGTAAGCACTTCTTGGCATACACTTCCACTAAACACGAAGTTCTAAGACTACTACTAAGTGCAAAACCAGTGGTAAAGTAAATAAATCAAAGCTAGTCAATTAAAGCCCAAACACGTTAGGTTAACTAATTAAAAGGAATCTACACAAGGGGTTGACAAAAAAAGGTTAATTAATTAAGGGCCCCACGTTGGGCGCCAAAATATGTGGCGTACAAAACCGAATCTATATAAAAAAATTACAAAATGTACCAAATATAAATCAGACGTACACCCCGAAAGAAAAGTACTATACGATGACAGTCTGGGAATGGCTCGCGGCTAGACAAAACAGTGGAGATGGTCGTGCGGTCCACAAAACAAAAAAAAATCCGAAGTTATATCAGGGGCGCCAGGTAAATTGGCCCACAGCCTTCCCTACGTTACTATTCAATAAACCACCAACTTACCAATAGGTTTACTACTAAAATACTAAGTAACAGTATACAACCTGAATAAATAAAAAAAAATAAATGAAATTGTCAGATTAGAATTTAGTCAATTTTAATAAATAGATTCCCAAGATAGTTGAAAATAAATACATATTACAATATTATTTAACTTTACCATAGGCTTAATAAAAAAATAATATAAAAATGCGGCTTCTACTTGCCTAACAAAAATTCATAAGTTATTTCTATTTAACAGAACAAAATGAAAGGTAAGACGTATAAAAAGTACCGAACGCTAAGGGGTGTGCGGTTCAATACCAACCAAAAAAAAATAATTACCGCAAATAGGACACCACGTGAGCTCAAGTGCGTGCGCAGAAAATAATATAAAAAAATAAATCTCAAATATATAACCCCCCCTTAGACGCAGTTTACAAAATTAAAATAGGTATGTGTAAATATTTAATTAATAAAATAAACCGCAAATAATCTTTAAAAAAAACTGTTAAAGTATTTGTAAATATGAAAATAAAAACTAACAGCAAATAATATTAAAAAAAAAACTATTGTATCCCGTAAACAAATTAGACGGTGCTTAAATCTTCCGTTGAAAATTAATTATCGATCCATACCTCGAATTTTCATATACTTCACCGCGTGGAATTCCAGTTATAGTATGTGTGTGTGCGTGTGTACGTGCGTGTTTGCGTGTGTGTGTGTATGTGTGTGTGTCCCTTCGCTCGCAGAGATGAGAAAACAGCGGTGGCCTGTCGTAAGAGGCGACTAATGGATAGGAGTCGAGAGGTGGAGAGTGTGTGCGTGTGCGTGTGTGTGTGTGTGCGTGTGTGTGTCCGTTCGGCCTGCAGAGATAAGAACACGGCCGTGGCAAGAAGTCCCTGCCTATCGTAAGAGGAGAATAATGGGTAGAAGTCGAGAGGTGAAGAGTGTATGTGTGTGTGTGCGTTTGTGCGTGCCTGTGTGAGTGTGTGTGTGTATGTGTGTGTGTCAGTGTGTGTGTTTCCGGTCAGCTCGCAGATATGAGAACACGGCCGTGGCAAGAAGGCCCTGCCTGTCGTACGGGACGACTAATGGGTAGGAGTCGAGAGGTGAAGAGTGTATGTGTGTGTGTGTGCGTGTGTGGGTGTGTGTGCGTGTGTAAGTGTGTGTGTATGTGTGTGTGTGTGTGTCTGTTTGGCTTGCAGAGATAAGAACACGGCCGAGGCAAGAAGGCCCTGCCTGTCGTAAGAGGCGACTAATAGATAGGAGTCGAGAGGTGAAGAGTGTATGTGTGTGTGTGTGCGTGTGTTTGTGCGTGTGTGAGTGTGTGTGTATATGTGTGTGTGTCCGTTTGGCTTGCAGAGATAAGAATACGGCCGAGGCAAGAAGGCCCTGCCTGTCGTAAGAGAAGAATAATGGGTAGGAGTCGAGAGGTGAAGAGTGTATGTATGTCTGTGCGTGTGTGCGTGCGTGTGTGAGTGTGTGTGTGTGTATGTGTGTGTCAGTGTGTGTGTGTCCGGTCGGCTCACAGAGATGAGAACACGGCCGTGGCAAGAAGGCCCTGCCTGTCGTAAGAGGCGACTAATGGTTAGGAGTCGAGAGGTGAAGAGTGTATGAGTGTGTGTGTGTGCGTGTGTGCGTGTGTGTGCGTGTGTAAGTGTGTGTGTGTATGTGTGTGTGTCTGTTTGGCTTGCAGAGATAAGAATACGGCCGAGGCAAGAAGGCCATGCTTGCTGTAAGGAGCGACTAATGGGTAGGAGTCGAGAGATGAAGAGTGTACGTGTGTGTGCGTGTGTTCGTTTGTGTGTACGTGTGTATGTGTTTGTGCGTGTGTAAGTGTGTGTGTGTATGGGTGTGTATGTCCGTTCGACTTGCATAGATAAGAATACGGCCGTGGCAAGAAGGCCATGCTTGCTGTAAGGAGAGACTAATTGGTAGGAGTCGAGAGATATAGATTGTATGTGTGTGTGTGTTTGTTCCTTTGTGTGTGCGTGTGTAAGTAAGTGTGTGTGTGTGTATGTATGTGTGTGTCCGTTCGGCTCACAGAGATAAGAACTCGGCCGTGGCAAGAAGTTCCTGCCTGTCGTAAGATGCGACTAATGGGTAGGAGTCGAGAGGTGAAGAGTGTATGTGTGTGTGCGTGTATGTGTGTGTGCGTGTGTGTGTGTGTGTGCGTGTGTGAGTAGGTGTGTGTCCGTTCGGCTCGCAGAGATTAGAATACGGCCGAGGCAATAAGTCCATGCCTGTCGTAAGAGGCGACTAATGGGTAGGAGTCGAGAGGTGAACAGTGTATTTGTGTGTGTGTGTGCATGTGTGCCTGTGTGTGTGAGTGTGTGCCTGTGTGTGTGTGAGTGTGTGTGTGTCCGTTCGGCTTGCAGAGATAAGAACACGGCCGTGGCAAGAAGTCCCTGACTGTCGTAAGAGGCGACTAATGAATAGGAGTCGAGAGGTGAAGAGTATATGTGTGTGTGTGTGCGCGTGTGTTTGTGCGTGTGTGAGTGTGTGTGTATATGTGTGTGTGTCCGTTTGGCTTGCAGAGATAGGAATACGGCCGAGGCAAGAAGGCCCTGCCTGTCGTAAGAGAAGAATCATGGGTAGGAGTCGAGAAGTGAAGAGTGTATGTATGTCTGTGCGTGTGTGCGTGCGTGTGTGAGTGTGTGTGTGTGTATGTGTGTGTCAGTGTGTGTGTGTGTGTGTTTGGTCGGCTCACAGAGATGAGAACACGGCCGTGGCAAGAAGGCCCTGCCTGTCGTAAGAGGCGACTAATGGGTAGGAGTCGAGAGGTGAAGAGTGTATGTGTGTGTGTGCGTGTGTGCGTATGTGTGCGTGTGTAAGTGTGTGTGTATGTGTGTGTGTCTGTATGGCTTGCAGAGATAAGAATACTGCCGAGGCAAGAAGGCCATGCTTGCTGTAAGGAGCGACTAATGGATAGGAGTCGAGAGATGAAGAGTGTACTTGTGTGTGTGCGTGTGTTCGTTTGTGTGTACGTGTGTATGTGTTTGTGCGTGTGTAAGTGTGTGTGTATGGGTGTGTGTGTCCGTTCGGCTTGCATAGATAAGAATACGGCCGTGGCAAGAAGGCCATGCTTGCTGTAAGGAGCGACTAATTGGTAGGAGTCGAGAGATAAAAAATGTGTATGTGTGTGTGTGTTTGTTCCTTTGTGTGTGCGTGTGTAAGTGTGTGTGTATGTATGTGTGTGTAACTTCTGCTCACAGAGATAAGAACTCGGCCGTGGCAAGAAGTTCCTGCCTGTCGTAAGATGCGACTAATGGGTAGGAGTCGAGAGGTGAAGAGTGTATGTGTGTGCGTGTGCGTGTGCGTGTGTGCGTGTGTGTCTGCGTGTGAGCGTGCGTGTGTGTGTGAGTGTGTGTGTATGTCCGTTTGGCTTGCAGAGATAAGAATACGGCCGAGGCAAGAAGGCCCTGCCTATCGTAAGAGGCGACTAATTGGTAGGAGTCGAGAGGTGAAGAGTGTACGTGTGTGCGTGTGTGCGTGTGTGTGTGCGTGTGTAAGTATGTGTGTGTGTCGGTTCGGCTTGCAGAGATAAGAGCACGGCCGAGACAAGAAGGCCCTGCCTGTCGTAAGAGGCGACTAATAGGTAGGAGTCGAGAGGTGGAGAGTGTGTGCGTGTGCGTGTGCGTGTGTGCGTGTGTGTGTCTTCGTGTGAGCGTGCGTGTGTGTGTGAGTGTGTGTGTATGTCCGTTCGGCTCGCAGAGATAAGAACATGGCTGTGGCAAGAAGGCCCTACCTGCTGTAAAGGGCGACTAATAGGTAGAAGTCGAGAGGTGAAGAGTGTATGTGTGTGTGCGTGTGTGCGTGTGTGTGTGCGTGTGTAAGTATGTGTGTGTGTCCGTTCGGCTTGCAGAGATAAGAACACGGCCGAGGCAAGAAGGCCCTGCCTATCGTAAGAGGCGACTAATAGGTAGGAGTCGAGAGGTGGAGAGTGTGTGCGTGTGCGAGTGCGTGTGCGTGTGTGCGTGTGTGTGTCTGCGTGTGAGCGTGCGTGTGTGTGTGAGTGTGTGTGTGTCCGTTCGGCCTGCAGAGATAAGAATACGTCCGGGGCAAGAAGGCCCTGCCTGTCTTAAGAGGCGACTAATGGATAGCAGTCGAGAGGTGGAGAGTGTGTGCGTGTGCGTGTATGTGTACGTTTGCGTGTGCGTGTGTGCGTGTGTGCCTGTGTGCGTGTAAGTGTGTGTGTATGTGTGTGTGAGTGTGTGTGTGCGGTCGGCTCGCAGAGATAAGAACACGGCCGTGGCAAGAAGGCCCTGCCTGTCGTAAGAGGCGACTAATGGGTAGGAGTCGAGAGGTGAAGAGTGTATGTGTGTGTGTGTGTGCCTGTGTGCGTGTGTGTGCGTGTGTGAGTGTGTGTGTATGTGTGTGTGTCCGTTTGGCTGCAGAGATAAGAATACGGCCGAGGCAAGAAGGATCTGCCTCTTGTAAGGGGCGACTAATAAGTAGGAGTCGGGAGGTGTAGAGTGTATGTGTGTGTGTGTGCGTGTGTGTGTGCGTGTGTGAGTATGTGTGTGTGTTAATTCGGCTTGCAGAAATAAGAACACGACCGAGGCAAGAAGGCCCTGCCTGTCGTAAGAGGCGACTAATAGGTAGGAGTCGAGAGGTATAGAGTGTGTGAGTGTGCGTGTGCGTGTGTGCGTGTGTGTGTCTGCGTGTGAGCGTGCGTGTGTGTGTGAGTGTGTGTGTATGTCCGTTCGGCTCGCAGAGATAAGAATACGTCCGTGGCAAGAAGTCCCTGAATGTCGTAAGAGGCGACTAATCGGTAGGAGTCGAGAGGTTAAGAGTGTATGTGTGTGTGTGTGAGTGTGTGTGTGTCCGTTTGGCCTGCAGAGATAAGAATACGTCCGTGGCAAGAAGGCCCTGCCTGTCTTAAGAGGCGACTAATGGATAGGAGTCGAGAGGTGGAGAGTGTGTGCGTGTGCGTGTGCGTGTGCGTGTGCGTGTGCGTTTGCGTGTGCGTGTATGCGTGTGTGCCTGTATGCGTGTAAGTGTGTGTGTATGTGTGTGTGTGTGAGTGTGTGTGTGTGCGGTCGGCTCGCAGAGATAAGAACACAGCCGTGGCAAGAAGGCCCTGCCTGTCGTAAGAGGCGACTAATGGGTAGGAGTCGAGAGGTGAAGAGTGTATGTGTGTATGTGTGTGCCTGTGTGCGTGTGTGTGCGTGTGTTAGTGTGTGTGTATGTGTGTGTGTCCGTTTGGCTGCAGAGATAAGAATACGGCCGAGGCATAAATGATCTGCCTCTTGTAAGGGGCGACTAATAAGGAGTCGGGAGGTGAAGAGTGTATGTGTGTGTGCGTGTGTGCGTGTGTGTGTGCGTGTGTGAGTATGTGTGTGTGTTAGTGCGGCTTGCAGAAATAAGAACACGACCGAGGCAAGAAGGCCCTGCCTATCGTAAGAGGCGACTAATAGTTAGGAGTCGAGAGGTGAAGAGTGTATGTGTGTGTGTGCGTGTGTGCGTGTATGTGTGCGTGTGTGAGTATGTGTGTGTGTATGTTGGGCTTGCAGAGATAAGAACACGGCCGAGGCAAGAAGGCCCTGCCTGTCGTAAGAGGCGACTAATAGGTAGGAGTCGAGAGGTGAAGAGTGTATGTGTGTGTGTGCCTGTGTGCGTGTGTGTGTGTGTGCGTGTGTGAGTATGTGTGTGTGTCCGTTCGACTTGCAGAGATAAGAACACGGCCGTGGCAAGAAGGCCCTGCCTTTCGTAAGAGGCGACTAATGGGTAGGAGTCGAGAGGTGAAGAGTGTATTTGTGTGTGTGTGTGTGTGTGTGTGCGTGCGTGTGTGTGTCAGTGTGTGTGTCCGTTCGGCTCACAGAGATAAGAACTCGGCCGTGGCAAGAAGTTCCTGCCTGTCGTAGGAGGCGACTAATGGGTAGGAGTCGACAGGTGAAGAGTTTATGTGTGTGTATGTGTGTGCGTGTGTGTGTGTGCGTGTGTGAGTATGTGTGTGTGTAACGATGCTCTGATCGTTTAACAGTTCGAACCGTGGGAGTGTCAATATTTGCGCATCCGCTTCTACAACCTGACGGCGTAGTGGGATTCAAACGGCTATTTAAGGCGTGTGAATAGCGGAATTAGACAGTCTTGTAGCTAGCGCTCTAGGCTCCCTGACTCGGCGGTGTAGTGAACCAGCGAGCCATTCTGGACAGAGATAGTTCCGTATTGAGGATCATACTCTGTCCCTAACCAAGCGAAACCCATCGGTATTGCGTATTGAGCATTACCGTGGATCTGCACAGAACCAACCGGGACAGAGATTTCCGTATTGAGGATCATACTCTGTCCTTAGCCAAGCGGAACCCGTCGGCATTGTGTATTGAACATTGCCGCGGGTCTGCACAGCTAAATATTTTGTTTGCGAGCATATTCGGAGCTTTCGCTGAATTGAAGCGAAAGCGAGTATATTAGTAGTACTAATTAATTTCTTTTCTTTTATAGACGTTTGCCGGGGAATTCATTCATCGCGGGACCCAGACGGAAACGTAGAATTCATTTTGTTTTTGTTTTATAAGTATACAACGTAGAATTCCTTTTTTTAATTTTTATTTATTGTATATACTAAATTAATAGATTTATTTTTATTTCAAACCTGTGTTTTACTGAGTCTGTCGCCCCGAAAGAGCTACCCATCACATGTGTTAGTTCGGCTTGCAGAAATAAGAACACGACCGAGGCAAGAAGGCCCTGCCTATCGTAAGAGGCGACTTATAGGTAGGAGTCGAGAGGTGAAGAGTGTATGTGTGTGTGCGTGTGTGCGTGTGTGTGTGAGTGTGTGAGTATGTGTGTGTGTCCGTTCGGCTTGCAGAGATAAGAACACGGCCGAGGCAAGAAGGCCCTGCCTGTCGTAAGAGGCGACTAATAGGTAGGACTCGAGAGGTGGAGAGTGTGGGAGTGTGCGTGTGCGTGTGAGTGTGTGCGTGTGTGTGTCTGCGTGTGAGCGTGCGTGTGTGTGTGAGTGTGTGTGTATGTCCGTTCGGCTCGCAGAGATAAGAACATGGCTGTGGCAAGAAGGCCCTGCCTGTTGTAAGGGGCGACTAATAGGTAGGAGTCGAGAGGTGAAGAGTGTATGTGTGTGTGCGTGTGTGCGTGTGTGTGCGCGTGTGTGAGTATGTGTGTGTCCGTTTGGCTTGCAGAGATAAGAATACGTCCGTGGCAAGAAGTCCCTGAATATCGTAAGAGGCGACTAATGGGTAGGAGTCGAGAGGTTAAGAGTGTATGTGTGTGTGTGTGTGTGTGAGTGTGTGTGTGTCCGTTCGGCCCGCAGAGATAAGAATACGTCCGTGGCAAGAAGGCCCTGCCAGTCTTAAGAGGCGACTAATGGATAGGAGTCGAGAGGTGGAGAGTGTGTGCGTGTGCGTGTGCGTGTGCGTGTGCGTGTGCATGTGTGCGTGTGTGCCTGTGTGCGTGTAAGTGTGTATGTATGTGTGTGGGTGAGTGTGTGTGTGTGCGGTCGGCTCGCAGAGATAGGAACACGGCCGTGGCAAGAAGGCCCTGCCTGTCGTAAGAGGCCACTAATGGGTAGGAGTTGAGAGGTGAAGAGTGTATGTGTGTGTGTGTGCCTGTATGCGTGTGTGTGCGTGTGTGAGTGTGTGTGTATGTGTCTGTGTCCGTTTGGCTTGCAGAGATAAGAATACGGCCGAGGCAAGAAGGATCTGCCTCTTGTAAGGGGCGACTAATAAGTAGGAGTCGGGAGGTGAAGAGTGTATGTGTGTGTGTGCGTGTGGGCGTGTGTGTGTGCTTGTGTGAGTATGTGTGTGTGTTAGTTCGGCTTGTAGAAATAAGAACACGACCGAGACAAAAAGGCCCTGCCTATCGTAAGAGGCGACTAATAGATAGGAGTCGAGAGGTGAAGAGTGTATGTGTGTGTGTGCGTGTGTGCGTGTGTGTGTGCGTGTGTGAGTATGTGTGTGTGTCCGTTCAGCTTGCAGAGATAAGAATACGTCCGTGGCAAGAAGGCCCTGCCTGTCTTAAGAGGCGACTAATGGATAGGAGTCGAGAGGTGGAGAGTGTGTGCGTGTGCGTGTGCGTGTGCGTGTGCATGTGTGCGTGTGAGCCTGTGTGCGTGTAAGTGTGTGTGTATGTGTGTGTGTGAGTGTGTGTGTGTGCGGTCGGCTCGCAGAGATAAGAACACGGCCGAGGCAAGAAGGCCCTGCCTGTCGTAAGAGGCGACTAATAGGTAGGAGTCGAGAGGTGAAGAATGTATGTGTGCGTGCGTGTGTGCGTGTTTGTGTGTGTGTGAGTGTATGTGTGTGTGCGTGTATGCGTGCGTGTGTGTGTGTTTGTGAGTGTGTGTGTGTGTGTATGT
>NW_027311886.1:602500-607500 GCF_040954645.1 Diabrotica undecimpunctata
TTGTGCTTGTGTGAGTGTGTGTGTGTCTGTTCGGCTTGCAGGGATAAGAATACGGCCGTGGCAAGAAGGCCATGCTTGCTGTAAGGAGCGACTAATTGGTAGGAGTCGAGAGATGAAGAGTGTATGTGTGTGTGTGTGTGCCTGTGTGCGTGTGTGTGCGTGTGTGAGTGTGTGTGTATGTGTGTGTGTCCGTTTGGCTGCAGAGATAAGAATACGGCCGAGGCAAGAAGGATCTGCCTCTTGTAAGGGGCGACTAATAAGTAGGAGTCGGGAGGTGTAGAGTGTATGTGTGTGTGTGTGCGTGTGTGTGTGCGTGTGTGAGTATGTGTGTGTGTTAATTCGGCTTGCAGAAATAAGAACACGACCGAGGCAAGAAGGCCCTGCCTGTCGTAAGAGGCGACTAATAGGTAGGAGTCGAGAGGTATAGAGTGTGTGAGTGTGCGTGTGCGTGTGTGCGTGTGTGTGTCTGCGTGTGAGCGTGCGTGTGTGTGTGAGTGTGTGTGTATGTCCGTTCGGCTCGCAGAGATAAGAATACGTCCGTGGCAAGAAGTCCCTGAATGTCGTAAGAGGCGACTAATCGGTAGGAGTCGAGAGGTTAAGAGTGTATGTGTGTGTGTGTGAGTGTGTGTGTGTCCGTTTGGCCTGCAGAGATAAGAATACGTCCGTGGCAAGAAGGCCCTGCCTGTCTTAAGAGGCGACTAATGGATAGGAGTCGAGAGGTGGAGAGTGTGTGCGTGTGCGTGTGCGTGTGCGTGTGCGTGTGCGTTTGCGTGTGCGTGTATGCGTGTGTGCCTGTATGCGTGTAAGTGTGTGTATGTGTGTGTGTGTGAGTGTGTGTGTGTGCGGTCGGCTCGCAGAGATAAGAACACGGCCGTGGCAAGAAGGCCCTGCCTGTCGTAAGAGGCGACTAATGGGTAGGAGTCGAGAGGTGAAGAGTGTATGTGTGTATGTGTGTGCCTGTGTGCGTGTGTGTGCGTGTGTTAGTGTGTGTGTATGTGTGTGTGTCCGTTTGGCTGCAGAGATAAGAATACGGCCGAGGCATAAATGATCTGCCTCTTGTAAGGGGCGACTAATAAGGAGTCGGGAGGTGAAGAGTGTATGTGTGTGTGCGTGTGTGCGTGTGTGTGTGCGTGTGTGAGTATGTGTGTGTGTTAGTGCGGCTTGCAGAAATAAGAACACGACCGAGGCAAGAAGGCCCTGCCTATCGTAAGAGGCGACTAATAGTTAGGAGTCGAGAGGTGAAGAGTGTATGTGTGTGTGTGCGTGTGTGCGTGTGTGTGTGCGTGTGTGAGTATGTGTGTGTGTATGTTGGGCTTGCAGAGATAAGAACACGGCCGAGGCAAGAAGGCCCTGCCTGTCGTAAGAGGCGACTAATAGGTAGGAGTCGAGAGGTGAAGAGTGTATGTGTGTGTGTGCCTGTGTGCGTGTGTGTGTGTGCGTGTGTGAGTATGTGTGTGTGTCCGTTCGACTTGCAGAGATAAGAACACGGCCGTGGCAAGAAGGCCCTGCCTTTCGTAAGAGGCGACTAATGGGTAGGAGTCGAGAGGTGAAGAGTGTATTTGTGTGTGTGTGTGTGTGTGTGCGTGCGTGTGTGTGTCAGTGTGTGTGTCCGTTCGGCTCACAGAGATAAGAACTCGGCCGTGGCAAGAAGTTCCTGCCTGTCGTAGGAGGCGACTAATGGGTAGGAGTCGACAGGTGAAGAGTTTATGTGTGTGTATGTGTGTGCGTGTGTGTGTGTGCGTGTGTGAGTATGTGTGTGTGTAACGATGCTCTGATCGTTTAACAGTTCGAACCGTGGGAGTGTCAATATTTGCGCATCCGCTTCTACAACCTGACGGCGTAGTGGGATTCAAACGGCTATTTAAGGCGTGTGAATAGCGGAATTAGACAGTCTTGTAGCTAGCGCTCTAGGCTCCCTGACTCGCCGGTGTAGTGAACCAGCGAGCCATTCTGGACAGAGATAGTTCCGTATTGAGGATCATACTCTGTCCCTAACCAAGCGAAACCCATCGGTATTGCGTATTGAGCATTACCGTGGATCTGCACAGAACCAACCGGGACAGAGATTTCCGTATTGAGGATCATACTCTGTCCTTAGCCAAGCGGAACCCGTCGGCATTGTGTATTGAACATTGCCGCGGGTCTGCACAGCTAAATATTTTGTTTGCGAGCATATTCGGAGCTTTCGCTGAATTGAAGCGAAAGCGAGTATATTAGTAGTACTAATTAATTTCTTTTCTTTTATAGACGTTTGCCGGGGAATTCATTCATCGCGGGACCCAGACGGAAACGTAGAATTCATTTTGTTTTTGTTTTATAAGTATACAACGTAGAATTCCTTTTTTTAATTTTTATTTATTGTATATACTAAATTAATAGATTTATTTTTATTTCAAACCTGTGTTTTACTGAGTCTGTCGCCCCGAAAGAGCTACCCATCACATGTGTTAGTTCGGCTTGCAGAAATAAGAACACGACCGAGGCAAGAAGGCCCTGCCTATCGTAAGAGGCGACTTATAGGTAGGAGTCGAGAGGTGAAGAGTGTATGTGTGTGTGCGTGTGTGCGTGTGTGTGTGAGTGTGTGAGTATGTGTGTGTGTCCGTTCGGCTTGCAGAGATAAGAACACGGCCGAGGCAAGAAGGCCCTGCCTGTCGTAAGAGGCGACTAATAGGTAGGACTCGAGAGGTGGAGAGTGTGGGAGTGTGCGTGTGCGTGTGAGTGTGTGCGTGTGTGTGTCTGCGTGTGAGCGTGCGTGTGTGTGTGAGTGTGTGTGTATGTCCGTTCGGCTCGCAGAGATAAGAACATGGCTGTGGCAAGAAGGCCCTGCCTGTTGTAAGGGGCGACTAATAGGTAGGAGTCGAGAGGTGAAGAGTGTATGTGTGTGTGCGTGTGTGCGTGTGTGTGCGCGTGTGTGAGTATGTGTGTGTCCGTTTGGCTTGCAGAGATAAGAATACGTCCGTGGCAAGAAGTCCCTGAATATCGTAAGAGGCGACTAATGGGTAGGAGTCGAGAGGTTAAGAGTGTATGTGTGTGTGTGTGTGTGTGAGTGTGTGTGTGTCCGTTCGGCCCGCAGAGATAAGAATACGTCCGTGGCAAGAAGGCCCTGCCAGTCTTAAGAGGCGACTAATGGATAGGAGTCGAGAGGTGGAGAGTGTGTGCGTGTGCGTGTGCGTGTGCGTGTGCGTGTGCATGTGTGCGTGTGTGCCTGTGTGCGTGTAAGTGTGTATGTATGTGTGTGGGTGAGTGTGTGTGTGTGTGCGGTCGGCTCGCAGAGATAGGAACACGGCCGTGGCAAGAAGGCCCTGCCTGTCGTAAGAGGCCACTAATGGGTAGGAGTTGAGAGGTGAAGAGTGTATGTGTGTGTGTGTGCCTGTATGCGTGTGTGTGCGTGTGTGAGTGTGTGTGTATGTGTCTGTGTCCGTTTGGCTTGCAGAGATAAGAATACGGCCGAGGCAAGAAGGATCTGCCTCTTGTAAGGGGCGACTAATAAGTAGGAGTCGGGAGGTGAAGAGTGTATGTGTGTGTGTGCGTGTGGGCGTGTGTGTGTGCTTGTGTGAGTATGTGTGTGTGTTAGTTCGGCTTGTAGAAATAAGAACACGACCGAGACAAAAAGGCCCTGCCTATCGTAAGAGGCGACTAATAGATAGGAGTCGAGAGGTGAAGAGTGTATGTGTGTGTGTGCGTGTGTGCGTGTGTGTGTGCGTGTGTGAGTATGTGTGTGTGTCCGTTCAGCTTGCAGAGATAAGAATACGTCCGTGGCAAGAAGGCCCTGCCTGTCTTAAGAGGCGACTAATGGATAGGAGTCGAGAGGTGGAGAGTGTGTGCGTGTGCGTGTGCGTGTGCGTGTGCATGTGTGCGTGTGAGCCTGTGTGCGTGTAAGTGTGTGTGTATGTGTGTGTGTGAGTGTGTGTGTGTGCGGTCGGCTCGCAGAGATAAGAACACGGCCGAGGCAAGAAGGCCCTGCCTGTCGTAAGAGGCGACTAATAGGTAGGAGTCGAGAGGTGAAGAATGTATGTGTGCGTGCGTGTGTGCGTGTTTGTGTGTGTGTGAGTGTATGTGTGTGTGCGTGTATGCGTGCGTGTGTGTGTGTTTGTGAGTGTGTGTGTGTGTGTGTATGTGTGTGTGTCCCTTCGGCTCGCAGAGATAAGGAAACAGCCGTGGCAAGAAGGCCATGCAAATCGTACCGGGCGACTAATGGGTAGGAGTCGAGAGGTGAAGAGTGGGCGACTAATAAGTAGGAGTCGAGAGGTGAAGAGTGTATGTGTGTGTGTGCGTGTGTGCGTGTGTGTGCGTGTGTGAGTATGAGTGTGTGTTAGTTCGGCTTGCAGAGATAAGAACACGACCGAGGCAAGAAGGCCCTGCCTAACGTAAGAGGCGACTAATAGGTAGGAGTCGAGAGGTGAGGAGTGTATTTGTGTGTGTTCGTGTGTGCGTGTGTGTGTGCGTGTGTGAGTATGTGTGTGTGTCTGTTCGGCTTGCAGAGATAAGAACACGGCCGAGGAAGAAGGCCCTGAGTGTCGTAAGAGGCGACTAATAGGTAGGAGTCGAGAGGTGAAGAATGTATGTGTGCGTGCGTGTGTGCGTGTTTGTGTGTGTGTGAGTGTATGTGTGTGTGCGTGTATGCGTGCGTGTGTGTGTGTTTGTGAGTGTGTGTGTGTGTGTATGTGTGTGTGTCCCTTCGGCTCGCAGAGATAAGGAAACAGCCGTGGCAAGAAGGCCATGCAAATCGTACCGGGCGACTAATGGGTAGGAGTCGAGAGGTGAAGAGTGGGCGACTAATAAGTAGGAGTCGAGAGGTGAAGAGTGTATGTGTGTGTGCGTGTGTGCGTGTGTGTGCGTGTGTGAGTATGAGTGTGTGTTAGTTCGGCTTGCAGAGATAAGAACACGACCGAGGCAAGAAGGCCCTGCCTAACGTAAGAGGCGACTAATAGGTAGGAGTCGAGAGGTGAGGAGTGTATTTGTGTGTGTTCGTGTGTGCGTGTGTGTGTGTGAGTGTGTGT
>NW_027311886.1:612500-630000 GCF_040954645.1 Diabrotica undecimpunctata
TGTGTGTCCGTTTGACTCGCAGAGATAAGAACACGGCCGTGGCAAGAAGGCCCTGCCTGTTGTAAGAGGCGACTAATGGATAGGAGTTGAGAGGTGGAGAGTGTGTGCGTGTGCGTGTGCGTGTGCGTGTGCGTGGGTGCGTGTGTGTGTGACTGTGTGCGTGCGTGTGTGTGTAAGTGTGTGTGTCCGTTCGACTCGCAGAGATAAGAACACGGCCGTGGCAAGAAGGCCCTGCCTGTCTTAAGAGGTGACTAATGGATAGGAGTCGAGAGGTGGAGAGTGTGTGCGTGTGCGTGTGCGTGTGCGTGTGCGTGGGTGCGTGTGTGTCTGTGTGTGAGCGTGCGTGTGTTTGTGTGTGTGTGTATGTCCGTTCGGCTCGCAGAGATAAGAACATGGCTGTGGCAAGAAGGCCCTGCCCGTCGTAAGAGGCGACTAATGGGTAGAAGTCGAGAGGTGAAGAGTGTATGTGTGTGTGTGTGCGTGTGTGCGTGTGTGTGCGTGTGTGAGTGTGTGTGTATGTGTGTGTCCGTTTGGCTTGCAGAGATAAGAACACGGCCGAGGCAAGAAGGCCCTGCCTGTCGTAAGAGGCGACTAATAGGTAGGAGTCGAGAGGTGAAGAATGTATGTGTGTGTGCGTGTGTGCGTGTTTGTGTGTGTGTGAGTGTATGTGTGTGTGCGTGTGTGCGTGCGTGTGTGTGTGTGTGTTTGTGAGTGTGTGTGTGTGTGTATGTGTGTGTGTCCCTTCGGCTCGCAGAGATAAGAAAACAGCCGTGGCAAGAAGGCCATGCAAATCGTACGGGGCGACTAATGGGTAGGAGTCGAGAGGTGAAGAGTGGGCGACTAATAAGTAGGAGTCGAAAGGTGAAGAGTGTAGGTGTGTGTGCGTGTGTGCGTGTGTGTGCGTGTGTGAGTATGTGTGTGTGTTAGTTCTGCTTGCAGAGATAAGAACACGACCAAGGCAAGAAAGCCCTGCCTAACGTAAGAGGCGACTAATCGGTAGGAGTCGAGAGGTGAAGAGTGTTTGTGTGTGTGTGTGTGCGTGTGTGCGTGTGTGTGTGCGTGTGTGAGTATGTGTGTGTCCGTTCGGCTTGCAGAGATAAGAACTCGGCCGAGGCAAGAAGGTCCTGCCTGTCGTAAGAGGCGACTAATAGGTAGGAGTCGAGAGGTGAAGAATGTATGTGTGTGTGTGCGTGTGTGCGTGTGTGTGCGTGTGTGAGTATGTGTGTGTGTCCGTTTGGCTTGCAGAGATAAGAACACGGCCGAGGCAAGAAGGCCCTGCCTATCGTAAGAGGCGACTAATAGGTAGGAGTCGAGAGGTGAAGAGTGTATGTGTGTGTGTGTGCGTGTGTGCGTGTGTGTGTGCGTGTGTGAGTATGTGTGTGTGTCCGTTTGGCTTGCAGAGATAAGAACACGGCCGAGGCAAGAAGGCCCTGCCTGTCGTAAGAGGCTACTAATAGGTAGGAGTCGAGAGGTGAAGAGTGTTTGTGTGTGTGTGTGCGTGTGTGCGTGTGTGTGTGCGTGTGTGAGTATGTGTGTGTCCGTTCGGCTTGCAGAGATAAGAATACGGCCGAGGCAAAAAGGATCTGCCTCTTGTAAGGGGCGACTAATAAGTAGGAGTCGGGAGGTGAAGAGTGTATGTGTGTGTGTGTGCGTGTGTGCGTGTGTGTGTGCGTGTGTGAGTATGTGTGTGTGTCCGTTTGGCTTGCAGAGATAAGAACACGGCCAAGGCAAGAAGGCCCTGCCTGTCGTAAGAGGCGACTAATAGGTAGGAGTCGAGAGGTGAAGAATGTATGTGTGTGTGCGTGTTTGCGTGTTTGTGTGTGTGTGTGAGTGTATGTGTGTGTGCGTGTGTGCGTGCGTGTGTGTGTGTGTGAGTATGTGTGTGTGTTAGTTTGGCTTGCACAAATAAGAACACGACCGAGGCAAGAAGGCCCTGCCTATTGTAAGAGGCGACTAATAGGTAGGAGTCGAGAGGTGAAGAGTGTATGTGTGTGTGTGTGCGTGTGTGCGTGTTTGTGTGCGTGTGTGAGTATGTGTATGTGTCCGTTTGGCTTGCAGAGATAAGAACACGGCCAAGGCAAGAAGGCCCTGCCTGTCGTAAGAGGCGACTAATAGGTAGGAGTCGAGAGGTGAAGAATGTATGTGTGTGTGCGTGTTTGTGTGTGTGTGTGAGTGTATGTGTGTGTGCGTGTGTGCGTGCGTGTGTGTGTGTGTGTTTGTGAGTGTGTGTGTGTGTGTGTCCCTTCGGCTCGCAGAGATAAGAAAATAGCCGTGGCAAAAAGGCCATGCAAATCGTACGGGGCGACTAATGGGTAGGAGTCGAGAGGTGAAGAGTGGGCGACTAATAAGTAGGAGTCGAGAGGTGAAGAGTGTATGTGTGTGTGCGTGTGTGCGTGTGTGTGCGTGTGTGAGTATGTGTGTGTGTTAGTTCGACTTGCAGTGATACGAACACGACCGAGGCAAGAAGGCCCTGCCTATTGTAAGAGGCGACTAATAGGTAGGAGTCGAGAGGTGAAGAGTGTATGTGTGTGTGTGTGTGCGTGTGTGCGTGTGTGTGCGTGTGTGAGTATGTGTGTGTGTCCGTTTGGCTTGCAGAGATAAGAACACGGCCAAGGCAAGAAGGCCCTGCCTGTCGTAAGAGGCGACTAATAGGTAGGAGTCGAGAGGTGAAGAATGTATGTGTGTGTGCGTGTTTGCGTGTTTGTGTGTGTGTGTGAGTGTATGTGTGTGTGCGTGTGTGCGTGCGTGTGTGTGTGTGTTTGTGAGTGTGTGTGTGTGTGTGTGTGTGTGTGTCCCTTCGGCTCGCAGAGATAAGAAAACAGCCGTGGCAAGAAGGCCATGCAAATCGTACGGGGCGACTAATGGGTAGGAGTCGAGAGGTGAAGAGCGGGCGACTAATAAGTAGGAGTCGAGAGGTGAAGAGTGTATGTGTGTGTGCGTGTGTGCGTGTGTGTGCGTGTGTGAGTGTGTGTGTGTGTTAGTTCGGCTTGCAGAGATAAGAACACGACCGAGGCAAGAAAGCCCTGCCTAACGTAAGAGGCGACTAATAGGTAGGAGTCGAGAGGTGAAGAGTGTTTGTGTGTGTGTGTGTGTGCGTGTGTGAGTATGTGTGTGTCCGTTCGGCTTGCAGAGATAAGAACACGGCCGAGGCAAGAAGGTCCTGCCTGTCGTAAGAGGCGACTAATAGGTAGCAGTCGAGAGGTGAAGAATGTATGTGTGTGTGTGTGAGTGTATAAGTGTGTGCGTGTGTGCGTGCGTATGTGCGTGTGTGTGTGTGAGTGTGTGTGTATGTGTGTGTGTCCCTTCGCTCGCAGAGATAAGAAAACAGCGGTGGCAAGAAGGCCATGCCTGTCGTAAGGGGCGACTAATGGATAGGAGTCGAGAGGTAAAGAGTGTGTGCGTGTGCGTGTGCGTGTGCGTGTGCGTGTGTGAGTATGTGTGTGTGTCCGTTCGGGTTGCAGAGATAAGAACACGGCCGTGGCAAGAAGTCCCTGCCTGTCGTAAGAGGAGAATAATGGGTACTAGTCGAGAGGTGAAGAGTGTATGTGTGTCTGTGCGTGTGTGCGTGCGTGTGTGAGTGTGTGTGTGTATGTGTCTGTGTCAGTGTGTGTGTGTCCGGTAGGCTCGCAGAGATGAGAACACGGCCGTGGCAAGAAGGCCCTGCCTGTCGTAAGAGACGACTAATGGGTAGGAGCCGAGAGGTGAAGAGTGTATGTGTGTGTGTGCGTGTGTGCGTGTGTGTGCATGTGTAAGTGTGTGTGTATGTGTGTGTGTTAGTTCGGCTTGCAGAGATAAGAACACGACCGCAGCAAGAAGGACCTGCCTATCGTAAGAGGCGACTAAAAGGTAGGAGTCGAGAGGTGAAGAGTGTATGTGTGTGTGTGTGTTTGTGCTTGTGTGAGTGTGTGTGTATGAGTGTGTGGGTCTGTTCGGCTTGCAGGGATAAGAATACGGCCGTGGCAAGAAGGCCACGCTTGCTGTAAGGAGCGACTAATTGGTAGGAGTCGAGAGATGAAGAGTGTATGTGTGTGTGTGTGTGTTCGTTTGTGTGTGCGTGTGTAAGTGTGTGTGTATGTATGTGTGTGTCCGTTCGGCTCGCAGAGATAAGAATACGGCCGTGGCAAGAAGGCCCTGCCTGTCTTAAGAGGCGACTAATAGATAGGAGTCGAGAGGTGGAGAGTGTGTGCGTGTGCGTGTGCTTGTGCGTGTGCGTGTGCGTGGGTGCGTGTGTGTGCGTGTGTAAGTGCGTGTGTGTGTGAGTGTGTGTGTCCGTTTGGCCCACAGAGATAAGAACTCGGCTGTGGCAAGTAGTGCCTGCCTGTCGTAAAAGGCGACCAATGGTTAGGAGTCGAAAGGTGAAGTGTGTATGTGTGTGTGTGTGCGTGTGTGCGTGTGTGAGTGCGTGTGTGGGTGAGTGTGTGTGTCCGTTTGGCTCACAGAGATAAGAACTCGGCTGTGGCAAGTAGTGCCTGCCTGTCGTAAAAGGCGACTAAAGGTCAGGAGTCGAAAGGTGAAGTGTGTATGTGTGTGTGTGTGTGCGTGTGTTTGTGCGTGTGTGAGTGTGTGTGTGTGCGTGTGTGCGTGCGTGGGTGCGTGTGTGAGTATGTGTGTGTCCGTTCGGCTTGCAGAGATAAGAATACGGCCGAGGCAAGAAGGATCTGCCTCTTGTAAGGGGCGTGTGTGTGTCCCTTCGGCTCGCAGAGATAAGAAAACAGCCGTGGCAAGAAGGCCATGCAAATCGTACGGGGCGACTAATGGGTAGGAGTCGAGAGGTGAAGAGCGGGCGACTAATAAGTAGGAGTCGAGAGGTGAAGAGTGTATGTGTGTGTGCGTGTGTGCGTGTGTGTGCGTGTGTGAGTATGTGTGTGTGTTAGTTCGGCTTGCAGAGATAAGAACACGACCGAGGCAAGAAAGCCCTGCCTAACGTAAGAGGCGACTAATAGGTAGGAGTCGAGAGGTGAAGAGTGTTTGTGTGTGTGTGTGTGTGCGTGTGTGAGTATGTGTGTGTCCGTTCGGCTTGCAGAGATAAGAACACGGCCGAGGCAAGAAGGTCCTGCCTGTCGTAAGAGGCGACTAATAGGTAGCAGTCGAGAGGTGAAGAATGTATGTGTGTGTGTGAGTGTATAAGTGTGTGCGTGTGTGCGTGCGTATGTGCGTGTGTGTGTGTGAGTGTGTGTGTATGTGTGTGTGTCCCTTCGCTCGCAGAGATAAGAAAACAGCGGTGGCAAGAAGGCCATGCCTGTCGTAAGGGGCGACTAATGGATAGGAGTCGAGAGGTAAAGAGTGTGTGCGTGTGCGTGTGCGTGTGCGTGTGCGTGTGTGAGTATGTGAGTGTGTCCGTTCGGGTTGCAGAGATAAGAACACGGCCGTGGCAAGAAGTCCCTGCCTGTCGTAAGAGGAGAATAATGGGTACTAGTCGAGAGGTGAAGAGTGTATGTGTGTCTGTGCGTGTGTGCGTGCGTGTGTGAGTGTGTGTGTGTATGTGTCTGTGTCAGTGTGTGTGTGTCCGGTAGGCTCGCAGAGATGAGAACACGGCCGTGGCAAGAAGGCCCTGCCTGTCGTAAGAGACGACTAATGGGTAGGAGCCGAGAGGTGAAGAGTGTATGTGTGTGTGTGCGTGTGTGCGTGTGTGTGCATGTGTAAGTGTGTGTGTATGTGTGTGTGTTAGTTCGGCTTGCAGAGATAAGAACACGACCGCAGCAAGAAGGCCCTGCCTATCGTAAGAGGCGACTAAAAGGTAGGAGTCGAGAGGTGAAGAGTGTATGTGTGTGTGTGTGTTTGTGCTTGTGTGAGTGTGTGTGTATGAGTGTGTGGGTCTGTTCGGCTTGCAGGGATAAGAATACGGCCGTGGCAAGAAGGCCACGCTTGCTGTAAGGAGCGACTAATTGGTAGGAGTCGAGAGATGAAGAGTGTATGTGTGTGTGTGTGTTCGTTTGTGTGTGCGTGTGTAAGTGTGTGTGTATGTATGTGTGTGTCCGTTCGGCTCGCAGAGATAAGAATACGGCCGTGGCAAGAAGGCCCTGCCTGTCTTAAGAGGCGACTAATAGATAGGAGTCGAGAGGTGGAGAGTGTGTGCGTGTGCGTGTGCTTGTGCGTGTGCGTGTGCGTGGGTGCGTGTGTGTGCGTGTGTAAGTGCGTGTGTGTGTGAGTGTGTGTGTCCGTTTGGCCCACAGAGATAAGAACTCGGCTGTGGCAAGTAGTGCCTGCCTGTCGTAAAAGGCGACCAATGGTTAGGAGTCGAGAGGTGAAGTGTGTATGTGTGTGTGTGTGTGCGTGTGTTTGTGCGTGTGTGAGTGTGTGTGTGTGCGTGTGTGCGTGCGTGGGTGCGTGTGTGAGTATGTGTGTGTCCGTTCGGCTTGCAGAGATAAGAATACGGCCGAGGCAAGAAGGATCTGCCTCTTGTAAGGGGCGTGTGTGTGTCCCTTCGGCTCGCAGAGATAAGAAAACAGCCGTGGCAAGAAGGCCATGCAAATCGTACTGGGCGACTAATGGGTAGGAGTCGAGAGGTGAAGAGCGGGCGACTAATAAGTAGGAGTCGAGAGGTGAAGAGTGTATGTGTGTGTGCGTGTGTGCGTGTGTGTGCGTGTGTGAGTATGTGTGTGTGTTAGTTCGGCTTGCAGAGATAAGAACACGACCGAGGCAAGAAAGCCCTGCCTAACGTAACAGGCGACTAATAGGTAGGAGTCGAGAGGTGAAGAGTGTTTGTTTGTGTGTGTGCGTGTGTGAGTATGTGTGTGTCCGTTCGACTTGCAGAGATAAGAACACGGCCGAGGCAAGAAGGTCCTGCCTGTCGTAAGAGGCGACTAATAGTTAGGAGTCGAGAGGTGAAGAATGTATGTGTGTGTGTGAGTGTATAAGTGTGTGCGTGTGTGCGTGCGTGTGTGCGTGTGTGTGTGTGAGTGTGTGTGTATGTGTGTGTGTCCCTTCGCTCGCAGAGATAAGAAAACAGCGGTGGCAAGAAGGCCATGCCTGTCGTAAGGGGCGACTAATGGATAGGAGTCGAGAGGTAAAGAGTGTGTGCGTGTGCGTGTGCGTGTGCGTGTGTGAGTATGTGTGTGTGTCCGTTCGGGTTGCAGAGATAAGAACACGGCCGTGGCAAGAAGTCCCTGCCTGTCGTAAGAGGAGAATAATGGGTACTAGTCGAGAGGTGAAGAGTGTATGTGTGTCTGTGCGTGTGTGCGTGCGTGTGTGAGTGTGTGTGACTATGTGTCTGTGTCAGTGTGTGTGTGTCCGGTCGGCTCGCAGAGATAAGAACACGACCGAGGCAAGAAAGCCCTGCCTAACGTAAGAGACGACTAATGGGTAGGAGTCGAGAGGTGAAGAGTGTATGTGTGTGTGTGCGTGTGTGCGTGTGTGTGCGTGTGTAAGTGTGTGTGTATGTGTGTGTGTCTGTTTGGCTTGTAGAGATAAGAATACGGCCGAGGCAATAAGTCCATGCCTGTCGTAAGAGCCGACTAATGGGTAGGAGTCGAGAGGTGAAGAGTGTATTTGCATCCGAATGTTTCTTGTCGAAGTGTGTGTTCCACTTTCGTACTTGATTTAGCAATTCTGGTTGCCCCATTTGTTTCGTTATTGTTAATTCCTGTAATTCTATTCGGATGCCCGAAATTTCCTGGGCCAGTGTGTCGGATTCTGTTCCCTTGGAAGTTTTTTCTCTTGGGATTGTTCCTGTAGCTTCCTCGCGATTTTTAAAATAGGTTCTGAGTCGTGATCTCAATTCGTCGACGGTTCCCTTGGGATCTAAGCCGTATTTTTCGGCCTCGCTCTGCAATTCCTCTTTGCAAAGTCGGTTTATCCACGACGTACCTGTTACTGAGTCTGTGTCTTTATCTGTCGGCATGTTATTAATTTTTGCTCGGGCGCCAGTTTGTGATGGGTAGCTCTTTCGGGGCGACAGACTCAGTAAAACACAGGTTTGAAGTAAAAATAAATCTATTAATTTAGTATATCTACAATAAATAAAAATAAAAGGAATTCTACGTTGTATACTTATACAATGAATAAAACTAAAACGAATTCTACTGGATCCCGTGATGAACGAAGTCCTCGGCGAACGTCTATAAAAGAAAAGAAATTAATTAGTACTACTAATAAGAAACGAAATGGGGGAAATCGATCGCGCGCAGATTTATACTCGCTTTCGCTTCAATTCAGCGAAAGCTCCGAATATGCTCGCAAAACAAAATATTTAGCTGTGCAGACCCGTGTGTGTGCGTGTGTGCGTGTATGTGTGTGTGCGTGTGTGCGTGCGTGTGTGCGTGTGTGTGTGCGTGTGTGCGTGCCTGTTTGCGTGTGTGTGTGTGTATTTGTGAGTGTGTGTGTGTGTGTGTATATGTGTGTGTGTCTTCGGCTCGCAGAGATAAGAAAACAGCGGTTGCAAGAAGGCAATGCCTGTCGTAAGAGGCGACTATGGGTTGGAGTCAAGAGGTGAAGAGTGTACGTGTGTGCGCGTGTGTGTGTGTGTGTGTGAATGTGTGTGTGTATGTGTGTGTATGTGTGTGTGTGTCCCTTCGGCTCGCAGAGATAAAAATACAGCCGTGGTAAGAAGGCCATGCCTGTCGTAAAAGGCGACTAATGGGTAGGAGTCGAGAGGTGAAGAGTGTATGTGTGTGTGCGTGTGTGCGTGTGTGCGTGTATGTGTGTGTGTCCCTTCGGCTCGCAGAGATAACAAAACAGCGGTTGCAAGAAGGCAATGCCTGTCGTAAGAGGCGACTAATGGGTTGGAGTTAAGAGGTGAAGAGTGTACGTGTGTGCGCGTGTGTGTGTGTGTGTGTGAATGTGTGTGTGTATGTGTGTGTGTATGTGTGTGTGTCCCTTCGGCTCGCAGAGATAAAAATACAGCCGTGGCAAGAAAGCCATGCCAGTCGTAAGGGGCGACTAATGGGTAGGAGTCGAGAGGTGAAGAATGTATTTGTGTGTGCGTGTGTGCGTGTGTGTGTGTGTGAGTGTGTGTGTGTATGTGTGTGTGTCCCTTCGGCTCGCAGAGATAACAAAACAGCGGTTGCAAGAAGGCAATGCCTGTCGTAAGAGGCGACTAATGGGTTGGAGTCAAGAGGTGAAGAGTGTACGTGTGTGCGCGTGTGTGTGTGTGTGTGAATGTGTGTGTGTATGTGTGTGTGTGTCCCTTCGGCTTGCAGAGATAAAAATACAGCCGTGGTAAGAAGGCCATGCCTGTCGTAAAAGGCGACTAATGGGTAGGAGTCGAGAGGTGAAGAGTGTATGTGTGTGTGTGCGTGTGTGCGTGTGTGTGTAAGTATGTGTGTGTATGTGTGTGTGTCCGTTCGGCTTGCATAGATAAGAATACGGCCGTGGCAAGAAGGCCATGCTTGCTGTAAGGAGCGACTAATTGGTAGGAGTCGAGAGATGAAGAGTGTATGTGTGTGTGTGTGTGTGTGTTCCTTTGTGTGTGCGTGTGTAAGTGTGTGTGTATGTATGTGTGTGTCCGTTCGGCTTGCAGAAATTAGAATACGACCGAAGCAAGAAGGCCATGCCTGTCGAAAAAGGCGACTAATGGGTAGAAGTCGAGAGGTGGAGAGTGTATTTGTGTGTGTGTGTGTGTGTGTGTGTGTGCGTGCGTGTGTGTGTCAGTGTGTGTGTCCTTTCGGCTCACAGAGATAAGAACTCGGCCGTAGCAAGAAGTTCCTGCCTGTCGTAAGAGGCGACTAATGGGTAGGAGTCGAGAAGTGAAGAGTGTATGTGTGTGTGCGTGTGTGCGTGTGTGTGTGCGTGTGTGAGTATGTGTGTCTGTGTTAGTTCGGCTTGCAGAGATAAGAACTTGACCGAGGCAAGAAGGCCCTGCCTATCGTAAGAGGCGTCTAATAGGTAGGAGTCGAGAGGTGAAGAATGTATGTGTGTGTGCGTGTGTGCGTGTGTGTGTGTGTGTGAGTGTATGTGTGTGTGCGTGTGTGCGTGCGTGTGTGCGTGTGTGTGCGTGTGTGCGTGCGTGTTTGCCTGTGTGTGTGTGTTTGTGAGTGTGTGTGTGTGTGTGTATGGGTGTGTGTGTCTTCGGCTCGCAGAGATAAGAACACAGCCGCGGCAAGAAAGCCAGGCCAGTCGTAAGGGGCGACTAATGGGTAGGAGTCGAGAGGAGAAGAGTGTATGTGTGCGTGCGTGTGTGAGCATGTGTGTGTGTCTGTTCGGCTTGCAGAGATAAGAACACGGCCGAAGCAAGAAGACCTTGCCTGTCGTAAGAGGCGACTAATAGGTAGGAGTCGAGAGGAGAAGAGTGTATGTGTGCGTGCGTGTGTGCATGTGTGTGTGTTTGAGTGTGTGTGTATGTGTGTCCCTTCAGTTCGCAGAGATAAAAATACAGCCGTGGTAAGAAGGCCATGCCTGTCGTAAGAGGCGACTAATGGGTAGGAGTCGAGAGGTGAAGAGTGTATGTGTGTGTGCGTGTGTGCGTGTGTGTGTAAGTATGTGTGTGTATGTGTGTGTGTGTATCCCTTCTGCTCGCAGAGATAAGAATACGTCCGTGGCAATAAGGCCATGCTTGCTGTAAGGAGCGACTAATGGGTAGGAGTCGAGAGATGAAGAGTGTACGTGTGTGTGTGTGTGTGCGTGTGTTCGTTTGTGTGTACGTGTGTATGTGTTTGTGCGTGTGTAAATGTGTGTGTGTGTATGTATGTGTGTGTTCTTTCGGCTTGCAAAAATTAGAATACAACCGAAGCAAGAAGGCCATGCCTGTCGTAAGAGGCGACTAATGGGTAGAAGTCGAGAGGTGGAGAGTGTATTTGTGTGTGTGTGTGTGTGTGCGTGCGTGTGTGTGTCAGTGTGTGTTTGTGTGTGCATGTGTGCGTGTGTGCGTGCGTGTGTGTGTTAGAGTGTGTGTGTGTCCGTTCGGCTTGCAGAGATAAGAATACGTCCGTGGCAAGAAGCCCCTGAATGTCGTAAGAGGGGACTAATCAGTTGGAGTCGAGAGGTTAAGAGTGTATGTGTGTGTGTGAGTGTGTGTGTGTGTGTCCGTTCGGCCCGCAGAGAAAAGAATACGTCCGTGGCAAGAAGACCCTGCCTGTCTTAAGAGGCGACTAATGGATAGGAGTCGAGAGGTGAAGAGTGTATGTGTGTGTGTGCGTGTGTGCGTGTGTGTGTGTGTGCGTGTGTGAGTATGTGTGTGTGTCCGTTCGGCTTGCAGAGATAAGAATACGTCCGTGGCAAGAAGCCCCTGAATGTCGTAAGAGGCGACTAATGGGTAGGAGTCGAGAGGTTAAGAGTGTATGTGTGTGTGTGAGTGTGTGTGTGTGTGTCCGTTCGGCCCGCAGAGATAAGAAACGTCCGTGGCAAGAAGTCCCTGAATGTCGTAACAGGCGACCAATGGGTAGGAGTCGAGAGGTTAAGAGTGTATGTGTGTGTGTGTGAGTGTGTGTGTGTGTGTCCGTTCGGCCCGCAGAGATAAGAGGCAAGTGGCAAGAAGGCCCTGCCCGTCTTAAGAGGCGACTAATGAGTAGGAGTCGAGAGGTGAAGGGTGTATGTGTGTGTGTGCGTGTGTCCGTGTGTGTGCGTGTGTGAGTGTGTGTGTATGTGTGTGTGTCCGTTTGGCTTGCAGTGATAAGAATACGGCCGAGGCAAGAAGGATCTGCCTCATGTAAGGGGCGACTAATAAGTAGGAGTCGGGAGATGAAGATTGTATGTGTGTGTGCGTGTGTGCGTATGTGTGTGCGAGTGTGAGTATGTGTGTGTGTCCGTTCGGCTTGCAGAGATACGAATACGGCCGAAGCAAGAAGGCCCTGCCTGTCGCAAGAGGTGACTAATGAGTAGGAGTCGAGAGGTGAAGAATGTATGTGTGTGTGCGTGTGTGCGTGTGTGCGTGTGTGTGTGTGTGAGTGTATGTGTGTTGCGTGTGTGTTTGTGTGTGCGTGTGTGTGTGTGTCCGTTCGGCTTGCAGAGATAAGAACACGGCCGTGGCAAGAAGTCTCTGAATGTCGTAAGAGGCGACTAATGGGTAGGAGTAGAGAGGTGAAGAATGTATGTGTGTGCGTGTGTGCCTGTGTGTGTGTGTGTGAGTGTATGTGTGTGTGCGTGTGTGTGTGTGTGTGCGTGTGTGTGTGTCCGTTCGGCTTGCAGAGATAAGAACACGGCCGTGGCAAGAAGTCTCTGAATGTCGTAAGAGGCGACTAATGGGTAGAATTCGAGAGGTAAAGAGTGTATGTGTGTGTGTGTGTGTGAGTGTGTGTGCGTGTGTCCGTTCGGCTTGCAGAGATAAGAATACGTCCGTAACAAGAAGGTCCTGCCTTTCTTAAGAGGCGGCTAATGGTTAGGAGTCGAGAGGTGGAGAGTGTGTGCGTGTGCGTGTGCGTGTGCGTGTGCGTATGCGTGTGTACATGCGTTTGTGTGTGCTTGTGTGCGTGCGTGTGTGTGTGAGTGTGGGTGTGTGTCCGTTCGGCTCGCAGAGATAAGAACACGGCCTTGGCAAGAAGTCCCTGAATGTCGTAAGAGGCGACCAATGGGTAGTAGTCGAGAGGTAAAGAGTGTATGTGTGTGTGTGTGTGTGTGTGTGCGTGTGTGTGTGCGTGTGTGAGTATGTGTGTGTGTGAGTGTGTGTGTGTGTCCGTTCGGCTCGAAGAGATAAGAATACGTCCATGGCAAGAAGGCCTTACCTGTCTTAAGAGGCTACTAATGGATAGGAGTCGAGAGGTGAAGAGTGTATGTGTGTGTGTGTGTGTGTTCGTTTGTGTTTGCGTGTGTAAGTGTGTGTGTATGTATGTGTGTGTCCGTTCGGCTCGCAGAGATTAGAATACGGCCGAGGCAAGAAGGACATGCCTGTCGTAAGAGGCGACTAATGGGTAGGAGTCGAGAGGTAAAGAGTGTATTTGTGTGTGTGTGTGTGTGTGTGTGCGTGTGTGTGTGCGTGTGAGCGTGCGTGTGTGTGTGAGTGTGTGTGTCCGTTCGGCACACAGAGATAAGAACTCGGCTGTGGCAAGTAGTCCCTGTCTGTCGTAAGAGGCGACTAATGGGTAGGAGTCGAAAGGTGAAGAGTGTATGTGTGTGTGTGTGTGCGTGTCTGCGTGTGTTTGTGCGTGTGTGAGTGTGTGTGTGCGTGTGTGCGTGCGCGTGTGTGTGAGTGTGTGTATCCGATCGGCTTGCAGATTTAAGAATACGGCCGGAGCAAGAAGGCTTTGCCTCTCGTAAGAGGCAACTAAGGGATAGGAGTCAAGAGGTGGAGAGTTTGTGCGTGTACGTGTGCGTGTGCGTGTGCGTTTGCGTGTGCGTGTGCGTGTGCGTGTGCGTGTGCGCGTGTGTGTGGCGTGTGTGCGTGCGTGTCTGTGTGAGTGTGTGTGTGTCCGTTCGGCTCGCAGAGATAAGAAAACGGCCGTGGCAAGAAGTCCCTGAAGTAATAAGTAGGAGTCGAGAGGTGAAGAGTGTATGTGTGTGTGTGCGTGTGTGCGTGTGTGTGTGCGTGTGTGAGTATGTGTGTGTGTTAGTTCGGCTTGCAGAAATAAGAACACGACCGAGGCAAGAAGGCCCTGCCTATCGTAAGAGGCGACTAATAGGTAGGAGTCGAGAGGTGAAGAGTGTATGTGTGTGTGCGTGTGTGCGTGTGTGTGTGCGTGTGTGAGTATGTGTGTGTGTCCGTTTGGCTTGCAGTGATAAGAACACGGCCAAGGCAAGAAGGCCCTGCCTGTCGTAAGGGGCGACTAATAGGTAGGAGTCAAGAGGTGAAGAATGTATGTGTGTGTGCGTGTGTGCGTGTTTGTGTGTTTGTGAGTGTATGTGTGTGTGCGTGTGTGCGTGCGTGTGTGTGTGTCAGTGTGTGTGTCCTTTCGGCTCACAGAGATAAGAACTCGGCCGTGGCAAGAAGGCCCTGCCTATCGTAAGAGGCGTCTAATAGGTAGGAGTCGAGAAGTGAAGAATGTATGTGTGTGTGCGTGTGTGCGTGTGCGTGTGTGTGTGTGTGTGAGTGTATGTGTGTGTGCGTGTGTGCGTGCGTGTGTGCGTGTGTGTGTGCGTGTGTGCGTGCGTGTTTGCCTGTGTGTGTGTTTGTGAGTGTGTGTGTGTGTGTGTGTATGTGTGTGTGTCTTCGGCTCGCAGAGATAAGAACACAGCCGCGGCAAGAAAGCCATGCCAGGCGTAAGGGGCGACTAATGGGTAGGAGTCGAGAGGAGAAGAGTGTATGTGTGCGTGCGTGTGTGAGTATGTGTGTGTGTCTGTTCGGCTTGCAGAGATAAGAACACGGCCGAAGCAAGAAGGCCCTGCCTGTCGTAAGAGGCGACTAATCGGTAGGAGTCGAGAGGAAAAGAGTGTATGTGTGCGTGCGTGTGTGCATGTGTGTGTGTATGAGTGTGTGTGTATGTGTGTCCCTTCGGTTCGCAGAGATAAAAATACAGCCGTGGTAAGAAGGCCATGCCTGTCGTAAGAGGCGACTAATGGGTAGGAGTCGAGAGGTGAAGAGTGTATGTGTGTGCGTGTGTGCGTGTGTGTGTAAGTATGTGTGTGTATGTGTGTGTGTGTATCCCTTCTGCTTGCAGAGATAAGAATACGTCCGTGGCAAGAAGGCCATGCTTGCTGTAAGGAGCGACTAATGGGTAGGAGTCGAGAGATGAAGAGTGTACGTGTGTGTGTGTGCGTGTGTTCGTTTGTGTGCACGTGTGTATGTGTTTGTGCGTGTGTAAGTGTGTGTGTGTGTTTTAAAGTATGTGTGTGTCCGTTCGGCTTGCAGAAATTAGAATACGACCGAAGCAAGAAGGCCATGCCTGTCGTAAGAGGCGACTAATGGGTAGGAGTCAAGAGGTGAAGAGTGTATGTGTGCGTGTGTGTGTGTGTGCGTGTGTGAGTATGTGTGTGTGTCCGTTCGGCTTGTAGAGATAAGAATACGTCCGTGGCAAGAAGCCCCTGAATGTCGTAAGAGGCGACTAATGGGTAGGAGTCGAGAGGTTAAGAGTGTATGTGTGTGAGTGTGTGTGTGTGTGTCCGTTTGGCCCGCAGAGATGAGAATACGTCCGTGGCAAGAAGGCCCTGCCTGTCTTAAGAGGCGACTAATGGGTAGGAGTCAAGAGGTGAAGAGTGTATGTGTGCGTGTGTGTGTGTGCGTGTGTGAGTATGTGTGTGTGTCCGTTCGGCTTGTAGAGATAAGAATACGTCCGTGGCAAGAAGCCCCTGAATGTCGTAAGAGGCGACTAATGGGTAGGAGTCGAGAGGTTAAGAGTGTATGTGTGTGTGAGTGTGTGTGTGTGTGTGTCCGTTCGGCCCGCAGAGATAAGAGGCAAGTGGCAAGAAGGCCCTGCCTGTCTTAAGAGGCGACTAATGGGTAGGAGTCAAGAGGTGAAGAGTGTATGTGTGCGTGTGTGTGTGTGAGTATGTGTGTGTGTGTCCGTTCGGCTTGCAGAGATAAGAATACGTCCGTGGCAAGAAGCCCCTGAATGTCGTAAGAGGCGACTAATGGGTAGGAGTCGAGAGGTTAAGAGTGTATGTGTGTGTGAGTGTGTGTGTGTGTGTGTGTGTCCGTTCGGCCAGCAGAGATAAGAGGCAAGTGGCAAGAAGGCCCTGCCTGTCTTAAGAGGCGACTAATGGGTAGGAGTCGAGAGGTGAAGGGTGTATGTGTGCGTGTGTGCGTGCGTGTGTGTGTGAGTGTGTGTGTGTGTCCGTTCGGCTTGCAGAGATAAGAATACGTCCGTGGCAAGAAGCACCTGAATGCCGTAAGAGGGGACTAATCGGTTGGAGTCGAGAGGTTAAGAGTGTATGTGTGTGTGTGAGTGTGTGTGTGTGTGTGTCCGTTTGGCCCGCAGAGATAAGAATACGTCCGTGGCAAGAAGGCCCTGCCTGTCTTAAGAGGCGACTAATGGGTAGGAGTCAAGAGGTGAAGAGTGCATGTGTGCGTGTGTGTGTGCGTTTGTGAGTATGTGTGTGTGTCCGTTCGGCTTGCAGAGATAAGAATACGTCCGTGGCAAGAAGCCCCTGAATGTCGTAAGAGGCGACTAATGGGTAGGAGTCGAGAGGTTAAGAGTGTATGTGTGTGTGAGTGTGTGTGTGTGTGTGTGTCCGTTCGGCCCGCAGAGATAAGAGGCAAGTGGCAAGAAGGCCCTGCCTGTCTTAAGAGGCGACTAATGGGTAGGAGTCAAGAGGTGAAGAGTGTATGTGTGCGTGTGTGTGTGTGCGTGTGTGTGTATGTGTGTGTGTCCGTTTGGCTTGCAGTGATAAGAATACGGCCGAGGCAAGAAGGATCTGCCTCATGTAAGGGGCGACGAATAAGTAGGAGTCGGGAGGTGAAGAGTGTATGTGTGTGTGCGTGTGTGCGTGTGTGTGTGCGTGTGTAAGTATGTGTGTGTGTTAGTTCGGCTTGCAGAGATAAGAACTTGACCGAGTCAAGAAGGCCCTCCCTATCGTAAGAGACGACTAATAGGTAGGAGTCGAGAGGTGAAGATTGTATGTGTGTGTGCGTGTGTGCGTATGTGTGTGCGAGTGTGAGTATGTGTGTGTGTCCGTTCGGCTTGCATAGATAAGAATACGGCCGTGGCAAGAAGGCCATGCTTGCTGTAAGGAGCGACTAATTGGTAGGAGTCGAGAGATGAAGAGTGTATGTGTGTGTGTGTGTGTTTGTGTGTTCCTTTGTGTTTGCGTGTGTAAGTGTGTGTGTATGTATGTGTGTGTCCGTTCGGCTTGCAGAAATTAGAATACGACCGAAGCAAGAAGGCCATGCCTGTCGTAAGAGGCGTCTAATGGGTAGAAGTCGAGAGGTGGAGAGTGTATTTGTGTGTGTGTGTGTGTGTGTGTGCGTGCGTGTGTGTGTCACTGTGTGTGTCCTTTCGGCTCACAGAGATAAGAACTCGGCCGTGGCAAGAAGTTCCTGCCTGTCGTAAGAGGCGACTAATGGGTAGGAGTCGAGAGGTGAAGAGTGTATGTGTGTGTGCGTGTGTGCGTGTGCGTGTGCGTGTGTGAGTATGTGTGTGTGTTAGTTCGGCTTGCAGAGATAAGAACTTGACCGAGGCAAGAAGGCCCTGCCTATCGTAAGAGGCGTCTAATAGGTAGGAGTCGAGAGGTGAAGAACGTATGTGTGTGTGCGTGTGTGCGTGTGTGTGTGTGTGTGTGTGAGTGTATGTGTGTGTGCGTGTGTGCGTGCGTGTGTGCGTGTGTGTGTGCGTGTGTGCGTGTGTGTTTGCCTGTGTGTGTGTCTTTGAGTGGCAAGAAGGATCTGCCTCTTGTAAGGGGCGACTAATAAGTAGGAGTCAAGAGGTGAAAAGAGTATGTGTGTGTGTGCGTGTGTGCGTGTGTGTGTGCGTGTGTGAGTATGTGTGTGTGTTAGTTCGGCTTGCATAAATAAGAACACGACCGAGGCAAGAAGGCCCTGCCTATCGTAAGAGGCGACTAATAGGTAGGAGTCGAGAGGTGAAGAGTGCATGTGTGTGTGTGTGTGCGTGTGTGCGTGTGTGTGTGCGTGTGTGAGTATGTGTGTGTGTCCGTTCGGCTTGCAGAGATAGGAACACGGCCGAGGCAAGAAGGCCCTGCCTGTCGTAAGAGGCGACTAATAGGTAGGAGTCGAGAGGTGAAGAATGTATGTGTGTGTGCGTGT